>NC_056725.1:1690839707-1691139707 GCF_019279795.1 Protopterus annectens | reverse complement strand
GGGCTGTGATATGACTGTTAGGATGAAGCTGACCAAGGTAAGCACAAGAGAGATCAGCAGCCCAGAGTGACTGATCTCAGTGCAAAGTTTGGATTTTAAGAGGAGCTGATGCTTTTGATCACCAGGAATGGTTTTCTCTTTCAGGGAGTTTTATAAATAATACCAGAACACCAGATACTATAACTCTCAATTTATTTGCTTAAGAATGAAGTGCAATCCTAAAATTAATAGAATAAAAGCTCAAGATCAGGACTACATTTTTAGTGTTACTCTAATGCACTTAAAAAGTTAGTAGAATAACACCTTTTGCATCAACACGTATGTTTGGACAATAAGTATAAAACTCAGATGTCTGGATTTATTGACTGTTTGTAATCCTGAATGATTTACCAGCAAATCAAACCTTTTGCGAAGGAGAAAGCAGAAGTATGAACATAATCAGGTAAGGTCTGCGAAATCAGGGATAGTGACAGGTATGCATTACTCCTCAATGAGATAAATAAGTGACTTGCCCAACAATGCTGAGATATGACCCTTATAGGATGTTGTTGTTGTTGTGTCTTTGGGCTTTTCCCGGTTAGGCGTCGCCACAGCGGAACTCCTGTCCGCTAATGATTGGCAGTAGATTTTTACGTGCCGAGTTGCCAGCTCTGATGCACGACCTTCAACGCAGGTACGCCCATTCACACATGTCTCCACACAGAAGACGCTTTAGCTGAGAATCGAACAGGACAACGTCTTACTGTGAGGCGACAACGCTACCGCAGCACCACCACTGCAGTCTAGATATGACCCTTTTAGGATAAAGCTGGTAATAGCCTTTGGTTTCAGCCAGACCCATTCTAAAACCAGCCCTGCTCAATCAAATGTGTGTGTACAGAAAGCTGCTGGGGGTCTGGGGATTGTGTGGTTATTACAACTTCAATTTTCATCACAGTCAAACCTTAGAGGTGTGCACATGAAGTCATTATAGCTAGTGTTTGAGCGGAGGACAGTGTGTTCATTGTTTATTTACTTTTCTCACAGACCTCAGAGGTGTAAAAAGGAGGTTACTATAGGGGTGGTGTACTGTCTAAGATCAACAAATTAGAATATATTACAGAAATAATTCTCACAATCACACATCAGGCACATATACATGGGGCTGACTTTGAGGGTTAGGATTGAGGAAGCAGCAGTCACTTGAAATATACGACTATGGCAATTTAAACCTCTACTTTCATCCTAGTCTAACGCCAGAGGGATATATAGGCAGTGACTGTCTTTTGTTGGGGTTTAGGGAAGGAGGCAGTATTCCCAGATAAGACCTATGTATTCCCGCAACTGGCTTGTTAGTTTATTGTGAGTTACTATTTTGTCAGCTTTAAACATTAAGCCTTGGGCACAACTTATGTATTCCTTGAAAGAAAAAAAATAAGACAAAGTATTTTCTTTTACATGATTTTTGTTTCGGCCACCATTAGAGTAAAATACTGAAAATATCCTCTAAAATGCATTCCAGGGCACATATATAATCCCTATGGCTATGGGGGGCCCAGCTTAATTGAGTTATTTCCTTAATGGTTATTACTGTGCTGTCTTGGTCAGGAAAGGTGTGCTGAAAGGATGCAAAGAAAACTAAAGCTGAACAGCAACAGTGAATTTCTTTCCTTAATAATAATTTGTGTTCAAGCCATTATTGGATGAAAACTTTGTGTAAAAAGAAAAAAAAATAACTTAAAATGCACTTCAGAGCAAGAGAAAGTTCTGGCTTCTTGAAAAAGCTGAGAGTAAGGCAAAATGTAAGAAAAAGAAGAAAAAAATAATGTGCATGGTATGGGAAGCCCAAAAGGGGGGAGGGGGGATCAGAGGAAAGGACTGGAGGGTGTGCAGGGGCTGTTGAAACAGTAGGCCTAGTCATCACTTCATTTAAGCCCAGACCTGCACATATAGTTATTGTAACCGTATCTTTGTTACAACTAAATGCCAGTAACTGTAAGTGTCCTTTTGTTAGACAGGTCAAGAAAGTGTGGTATATAGGCCTGTTGACATGTAGTAGCTTGTAGCTAAGGTCTGTCTGTGTGCACTACTCCTAAAGGTTTGCAGTAGAAACTAAAAAAATTTCTTAGGAGGTGTGGCATCGACAGGATGATATTTACACTGGAAGTGCCTAAGGGGCCCTCAACTTGACATTTGCTGGTGTCCCCCAAAATGCTAACACCGGCCCTGCTTGTGGAAAGCAAACACTTCATAAAGATTTTCATTCGCACTGTATTCCTTGCCTAGGCCCTGACCACAATGTACCTTGCTGTCGGTTTTGTGCTTTATTTAATCAGTGCACTATCCGTCGTCGGTATATTTTCACCTCTAAATATTTCGGTTCTTAGTTTAATTATCCACAAATGTCATCGGTTAGCCATCCGACTACCGGGATTCCAAAAAAATGCAAAGATAAAGACAGAGACAGGCCGCCGAGGTCCAAAGCTGCCGACGATGCTTCTCCTAAGCCAGTCGCCAGTTCGCCGGTACTCAGTGAGGCACTTTCGCAGCCCCTGATACCCGCTACTTCTGATTCGCAGGCCTCTACTGAGACCCATTCAGAGTCCGGTATGCCGCGAGATGCTTCAACTATGGAACCCTTGGATGGGTCCGGGGCGCTGTGCAGGCACCAGCTTCTGAGGGTGTGTTCACGCCTATGGACTTGCATATTAAACCAACGCCTCCTCCTTCACTTAGGCCTAAAATCTCGTACCATGCCTAAAAAACGGACGCCCAGGCCACAGCTCAGGCATCTATGCCTAAAAAACAAATGATAAGAATGGCTGAAGATCTAATAACTCTAATCAGGGGTATCCAGCCTCCTCTACCTAAGAGGCCTAGGACTGAAGTTGTTAATGAATCTTCTGGCCAGGATTCTGTTTTTTCTGATGATCTGGATTTGCCCTTATCTACTTATGAGGATTCTGATGCAGAGGACTCCATTCCCTCTGTTTCCCCTCCAGAGGATTTTTCTTTTGGGGAAACCTTACATACTCTAAGGGAGCATTTCCACTGGGAAAGCCAGGTAGCGATTTCTTACTCTTACCTCAGCATAGGCCTTTAGCTATTCCTCCTGTACTAGACATTGTTGTTGATGCTTTTTCGGAATCTAGCTTGGCCCCTGATTCCTTGCCTCCTGCTCCCAGAAAACCTGACAGGTACTACAGGGTTCCTTAGTCACACAAGTTCCTTTTTAAAAATCCTATTGCGGATCCAGAGACTATTTCATAGGGGCCCAAGGGCATTAAGGCTTCTACTGTGAAAAATCCTACCCCTTCAGATAGAGACTCCAGGGCACTGGATAGATGGGGTAAGAAGGTTTACACTTCTGCAACCTTGGCCATTAGGGCTTTAAACTGCCAGTTTCATATGTTAAAGTATCAGCAACATGTTATTGGACTGCTTAAACAGAAAATGTTGTTGATTCCTGACTGTGTGGAAAATAAAGAATTACAGGATTTAATGCATTCTGCCAAACAAGTTGGAAAACATACTTTGCAGTGTGGTTTTGATTCATTAGAGGCCTCTTGCAGGGCTGCTGTTACTGAGTCTGTGCTCAGAAGGCATACTTGGCTAAAGGAGCACTCATTGCCTGATCATGTTAAAGCTAAAGATGGAAGATGAAGCTAAATCTATGCAAACTGTTAAAGATTTCTTACAAGTTCAGCCTCCTAGATTTAGTAGGCACTGGCCCTCTAAGAATTGGTCCTTTCCAGACCCTTCCAGGTCTTCTCAAGCCAAACCCAGACACAGCAAAACCCCCAGGTTTCAGTCCCAGGGGACACACAGGACTAAGCAGTGGGGGGCCTCCACTTCCAAATCCGGGAGTAATAAGATTCCCCCCTATGGTAAACTGTCTCAATGACTTCCTTTTAAAATTTCCAAGCACTTATCAACTGACTGCCTCTTTGGGGGGGGGGGGATTGCTCTTCATGCAAAGAACTGGGAAGTTATTACCCAGGACAAATGGGTTTTAAATATGGTGTCCCAGGGATACAGATTTCACTTCCACACTTTGCCAATACAAAGCGGATGGCCGGACCCCAAATCAGTGGGCAGAGGCCCAAAAGCAAGTACTTTCTCTCTTAAGCATGGGGGATATTCATATGGTACCAGAAGAGGAAAAGGGACAAGATTTCTACTCGAGACTTTTCCTGGTACCCAGAAAAGACAATTCATGGCGTCCTTTCCTGGACCTGTCTACTCTAAACACCTTTTTGGAGATTCCAAAATTCAAGATGCTGACTCTTCACCAATTAAATCCTATGCTAGGCAAAGATGCCTGGTTGGCAACACTAGATTTAAAAGACGCATACCTGCACATCCCAATCAGGGAATCTTGCAGAAGTTACCTACGCTTCAAAGCAGGCTACATGCACTATCAGTTCTCTGCACTGCCCTTTGGCTTATCTACTGCGCCCAGGGTATTCACAAAGTGCCTAGCTCCAGTTATTGCATTTTGCAGGCAAAGAAATATTCAAATATACCCTTACCTAGACGATTGTCTAATTCAGGCAGAAAGCCAAGACATACTTTTGAATCATCTGGCCTTTGTACAAAGGGTTCTAACTTGTCTGGGGTACACCATAAAGGAAAGAAATCACACCTGGTACCCTGTCAGCACATTGTATTCCTGGGAGCAAGCCTGAATACAACTTCCCAGATGGCTTACCTCACGCCAGAGAAACAAATTCATTTGACAGCCTACTTCAAACAAGTGGCCTCAAAAACCCTGCTATCTGCAAGACAAATACTGCAAGCTGTGGGGTTCATGGCCTCCTGCATTCTTCTAATTCCATATGCAAGAGTGCATATGAGGAAACTACAGTGGTATCTAAAAAGCCTATGGTGTCAACATTCTCAGGATCTAGAAGCAATGATTCCTATCATACCTTGCCTACGCCTAGAATTCCTTTGGTGGGCAGAGGCCTGCCACCAAAACAAGGGACTACCTTTCACACCACGCCCTGCCACCCAGACCCTAACAGACGCATCAGACTATGCATGGGGGGCTCACCTGGCAGGGAAGTGCATTCAGGGCAAATGGAACCCAAGTCAAATGCACCTGCATAGCAATCAAAAAGAAATGTTAGCTGTACAGAATGCTCTCACAGCCTTCAAGGATCACATTCTTCCAGGACAACTTATGGTAAAGACGAACAACACCACTGTTATGTGGTACATAAACAAGCAGGGGGGTACACATTCTTACCCCCCCTGCAGACTAGACATGGCATTGTGGAACACAGCCTTGAGCTACCAAGTGCACCTACAAGCTCAATTCCTGCCAGGAAAATGAAATACACTGGCAGACGGACTAAGCAGAAACCTCATGGACCCACACGAGTGGAAACTGGAACCAAGGATTTTCAACATGTTGCAAATGGGGGAGCCCAGATATAGACCTGTTTGCCTCTCCCCAGAACTACCAATTGGACAAATTTTGCACAAGGACTCCCCACAAACAAGCCTAGAAAGTGGATGCTCTGTCCTTCAGTTGGAAAAACCTATCAGTCTATGCCTTTCCCTCTCTGCCTCTGCTCTCCAAAGTGCTACTAAAAATCAAACAGGACAAACCAAGGATGATTTTGATTGCTCCAGACTGGCCATGCCAACACTGGGTACCCCCTCCTGCGCAGTGTGTCACTGTTATCCCCATGGCACCTGCCTCTGGCTCCTTTCCTGTTGTCTCAGCAGGAGAACCAGATTCTGCATTCTCAGCTTCTAACACTGAACCTTGCTGCCTGGCTAATTACATAATCTCTCCTTTACCATCCCTCAGTAAACCTGTAAAGGATATCATTTTAGAGGCAAGGAGGCCTAGTACTAGAAAATCTTATGCTGAAAAATGGAAAAGATTCTGTGCCTGGAACCATTCTCAAGGGATGAGCACAGCAGCGCCCAATTTACCTCAGAGTTTACAATACTTAACTGAGATGCTTCACAAGGGCCTGTCCTTTTCCACCATTAAAATCCACGCCTCAGCCATTTTAGCTCATTATAACACAGAACTTCCTCTCATCTCTCATCCACTGCTCAAGCAGTTCCTCAGAGGGGCCAAAAATTTGAGACCACCCAGGAGTGCTCCATCCCTGGCCTGGGACCTTAACTTTGTTTTGGAGAAGCTCATTCTACCTCCTTTCGAGACAGCTGCTACTGCAGACTTAAAATTTCTTTCTTGGAAAACAGCTTTGCTTTTAGCAATCACTTCACCTAGAAGTGTATCTGAATTACAGGCCCTTATGGCAGTGGAGCCTTTCGTCATCTTTCATGCGGACAGGGTGTCCCTCAGAACCAATCCATCCTTCATGCCCAAGGTGGTATCCAGTGTGGCTCTTAATCAGTCCATTCATTTGCCAACCTTCTTTCCCAATCCACAGAACAAAGGGGAACGGATACTGCACTCCTTAGATGTGCTCAGACAACTTAGATTCTACTTGGACAGGACTAAACCTCAAAGGAAATCTGAGCAACTGCTGGTGGCTTTTGCTGCAGGGGCAGAGGGGAAGGCTTTTTCAAAGCAAACCATTTTTAAATGGATAGGCCATTACATTCATTTCTGCTATAAGCAGCGTGGAAAACCTATCCCCCAGGGGATCAGACCTCACTCCACCAGGGCTGCATCTACCTCTGCAGCCTTTCTCAGAGGCGTTCCTACCAGGAACATCCTAGAAGCTGCTACCTGGAGTTCTGTACATACTTTCACCAAGCATTATAATTTTCCAATTTTCTCTAAATCCAGAGCTGACTTTGCCACTGCAGTCTTGCAGGGCATTATAGCTGGTCCTAATGCTATCTAAATTCCTCCTCCCAACCTCTACCCAAATGTAATGACTGCAACATTGAAACACGAAGAACGTAGTACAGTTGTGTACACTTACCATAAATGTAGATGTTCGAGTGTATTCACTGTTGCCGTCCTGGTTACCCTCCCTCCAGTCCCCTAACTTCTTTTGGCTATACCTCTACTTTCCTTTACTATGCTTAAAGGCCTTTTTGGTGTATTTGCTTTTTTCGTTGGAGGTATATCATTGTACTTTTATATTTAATTGCACCCCATTAGGGGTCACCTGACATCTGGGGCAAGAAAAACTGATGTAATGGCGTCGGCTGCATGTTTTATACCCCTGATGACCTGACTTCCTAACATCATGGAAGAAAGGACAGCATCCGATGGAGGACCCAAGACTTTGTTAATCAGGTTGACTGAGGGCTACCTGCAAGCAGATAACCCAAATGTAATGACTGCAACAGTGAATACACTCAAACATCTACATTTATGGTAAGTATACACAACTGTACTTTATGAATGATGTATGTCATCATCTTGATAGCCAGTCATCAGTCCCTAAAAAATTCAGATAAGATGTGCAAATTACCTCAGAGTAATGCATTTCTTTTATTTCAAATTAGATCAGACCAGTTTGCAGTATCCACTACATCCACTGCTGGAAATAGATTGGTGTTTGAACACCAAGCTTTCATCTGGCTTCAAGGAAGGCAAGGTGTTGGACCAATACATAAGAGTGTGTTTTCTTCTTTCACTTTGGTTTTCATAATTCTCAGTTATCAGGCATACATATGGAAGTTTATGCTTTGTTATATAGATAGTCTGCGGGAACTTGCTACTTTTCTTCCTGAAGAAGAAGAAACCTCTTTTTGAATCAGACTGTTTCTGCCTTGTTCCAATTATCCAAACATCCTTTGACAAGTGTGTGATTGTGCAGACATTGCGTCTAGGAGCACTGCTACTTCTACAGTGTTCAGAATGTGCATACTTGGATGTTCTTCGTGTTTCACTGTTGCAGTCAGTACATTAGGGTTATCCTGCTGGCAGGTTGCCCTCAGTCGGCATGAATTCCAAAGTCTTGGGTCCTGCGTCGGTTGCTGTCGCCTCCTCCCTGACGTCAGGTCGTCAGGGGTATAAAAGATGCAGCCGACACCATTTTATTCAGTCTTTCCTGCCGTGCGGTGCCCGAAGCAGAAGCAGTTCACAAGTGCTGTTCGGCCAACTCCTGAGATTTTCGTGTTCGAATTTCAGATCCGAAGTCTTCATTAGAAGTTAAGTACTCTGTTGGGGAAACTTTTTTCTTGCTCCAGACCGATGTCAGAGAAAGTTAATAATTGTATTTCTTGTGGGAAGCAAATACCTCATAAGGACTTTCATTCTTACTGTATTCCTTGCTTAGGCCCTGACCACGACGTTGCTAGTTGTCGGTTTTGTGCTAGATTTAACCAACGCACTATTAAGCATCGGTACGATTTTGCATTAAGCTATTTTGGGCGAAGATTTAATTATACAATGTTGTCGGATAGCCATTCGACTACCGGAGATCACAAAAAACGCAAAGAAAAAGACAGGCAACCGAGGTCCAAACACGAAGACGAAGCTTCTCCTAAGCAAGTCGCCGGTTCTCAGTGAGGCACTTTTGCAGCCCCTGACGCCCGCTACTTTAGAGTCTCAGGCTGCTACCGACTCCCACGTGGAGTCGGCCAGTCCGCTGGAGACTCAAGTTATTGGAGCCTCGGAAATTATTCCTTCAGATGGGTCCTGAGCCGCTGAGCAGGCATCGGCTTCTGAGGGTGTATTCAGACCTAAACAGTTATATATCAAACCGACTTCAAAGACAAGGACTAAAACACCTTTAAAGGCAAAGAAACAAGTTTTCTGGCCACAAGGACAGGCCTCCATGCCCAAAATATAGATGCTCAAAATGGCTGAAGACTTAATTACCTTGATCAGGGGTTCCCATCCCCCTCCTAATAAGAGGCCTAGGCAAGAGACAGACTATGAATCTTCAGGTCAGGTTTCCATTTCTTCTAATTCCTCTTCTGATCAGGGATATTCTCTTCCTCCTTATGAGGATTCTGATGCTGAAGAATCAATTCCTTCAGCTTCTCCTCCTGAGGACTACTCTTTTGGCGAAACCTTGCATACCATGAGGGAGCACTTCCATTGGGAGAGCCAAGATTTTTCAGAATCTAAGAAAAGGCTCAGAGACTTCCCTTTACTACCTCAACACAGGCCTCTAGCTATTCCGCCTGTGTTGGACATTGTAGATGATGTGTTCTTGGAGTCTAGTCTGACCCCTGACTCTTTACCTCCAGCTCCTGTTAAGCCGGACAGATACTACAGGGTCCCTGACTCTCATAAATTCCTTTTCAAAAACCCTACTGCAGACCCAGAAACTAATTGTCAGGGTCCAAAAGGGGTCAAGGCTTCTACTGCAAAAAACCCTACCCCCTCTGACAGGGATTCCAGGGTGCTGGATAGATTGGGAAAAAATATTTATACATCTGCTACTTTGGCTATAAGGGCCTTAAATTGCCAGTTTCATATGCTCAAATATCAGCAATATATCATGACACTGCTTAAACAGAAAATGATGGCAAATTCTGAATGTGCAGAAAACAAAGAAATGCAGGATTTATTGCATGCAGGTGAACAAGTTGGAAAGCATTATTTGCAATGTGGGTTTTATTCTCTGGAGGCCTCCTGCAGTGCCGCTGTTACGAGTTCTGTCATTAGGAGGCATGCTTGGTTAAAGGAACAAAATCTGCCTGACCATGTTAAAGCAAAATTATTAGATGCTCCTTTACAACATGATACCTTGTTTGGTGTTAAGGCAGACGAGATGTTAAAGAAAATGGAGGACAAAGCTAAATCTATGCAAACAGTCAAGGATTTCTTACAGGTACAGCCACCTAGATTTAGCAGACACTGGCCTACAAAGAATTGGTCCTTTCCAGTCTCAGACAGACTTCAAAGGGGCAGATCCAGACGTCCTAGAGGTAGATCACAGCCACAAGGATCCTACAGGCCTAAGCAGTGGAGTGCTTCTACCTCCAAAGGTGGAGAAGACAAAGCACAATCATATAGAAAACAGTCCCAATGACTTCCCCCTGCCTGCACCAAGCACTTATCTTCTGGCAGCACCCTTAGGGGGAAAACTAGCACTTTTTTCTCAAAACTGTTGGCCAGACCTACCAAAAAGCAATGGCAGAGGCTCAAAAACAAGTGGCAGCTCTCATGGACATGAGGGCTATTCAACAAGTGCCACAGCAAGAGCAGGGCCAAGGATTTTACTCAAGACTGTTCTTGATACCCAGAAAGGACAAAGCATGGAGACCAATACTGGACCTATCTATTCTATTCTAAACACTTTTCCTGGACATACCAAAATTCAAGATGTTGACCTTACAGCTTCTGCCCATGCCTCGGCAGCAAGTCTTGGCTCGTGACTTTAGACCTAAAAGAGGCATACCTGTATGTCATAATCAGACAGTCATGCAGAAGATACCTCAGATTTAAGGCTGGCTCAAAGCATTACCAATTCTCTGCACTGCCCTTTGGCTTATCTACTGCGCCCAGGGTCTTCACAAAGTGCCTGGCACCAGTAATTGCTTACTGCAGACAAAGAGGAATACAAATATATCCTTACTTGGACGACTGCCTCATACAAGCAGAGAACAAGGACATTCTTCTGCAGCATCTGACGTTTGTGGTAAGACTTTTAACATGCCTAGGGTACACAGTGAACAAAAAGAAATCAAAACTAGTACCCTCTCAAGAGATAATATTCCTGGGTGCAAGCTTAAATACAACTGCCCAGATGGCGTATCTCACTCCAGACAAACAAAGGCAACTGACTACCTATTTCAAGGAAATGGCAACGAAGGTCCAGTTATCTGCAAGAAAAGTTCTGCAGGCTTTGGGCTTCATGGCATCCTGCATCTTACTAATTCCATATGCAAGACTGCATATGAGGAAAATTCAGTGGTACCTAAAAAGTGTCTGGACACAACATTGCCACAGTCTGGAAACAATAATTACTCTAATCCCCTGCCTGCAACGGGAGTTTCGGTGGTGGACAAAGGCTTGTCACCAAAACGAGGGACAGCCATTCTCAATGCCCCCAGCCAGGCAGAGCCTAACGACGGATGCTTCACATTATGCCTGGGGGGCACATATGGCAGGAAGAGACATTCAGGGCACCTGGTCCACAAACCAAAAGCATCTACATATCAATCAAAAAGAGATGCTAGCTGTTCAAAATGCCCTGACAGCCTTCAAGGACCTACTTCATCCGGGACAACTACTGATAAAGACAGACAACACCACAGTCATGTGGTACATAAACAAGCAGGGGGACACTCATTCTTATCCCCTGTGCAGACAACCCATGGCTTTATGGGACACAGCATTGACTTACTAAGTTCATCTGCAGGCACAATTCCCGCCAGGAAAGGAAAAATACTCTGGCAGACGAACTAAGCAGAAACCACATGGATATCCACGAGTGGCACCTGGATCCACAAGTTTTCAGCATGATAACAAAGAAATGGGGACGCCCGGACATAGCTCTATTTGCCTCCCCTCAAAACAATCAACTAAAAAGATTCTGCACAAGGACTTATCACAGAGAAGCTTGGAAAGTGGACGCCTTATCTTTCAACTGGACAAACCTATCAGTGTATGCCTTTCCTCCACTGCCTCTCCTCCCCAAGGTACTCCTAAAGGTCAGGCAGGAGAAACCAAAAATGATTCTGATAGCCCCAGACTGGCCACGCCAATACTGGTACCCGACCTTAAGAAACTTGTCCCAATGCCCAGCCTGGACCTTACATCAAATACCTCATCTACTGTCCCAGCAAAACAATCAGATTCTGCACAGCCAATTCAGGACCCAAAACCTGGCAGCATGGTGGATAATTTAGCCATACAAACCACTCCTCTCAGTAAAGCTGTGATGGATGTCATTTTAGAAGCCAAAAGGCCTAGTACTAGAAAATCGTATGCTGGGAAATGGAAGAGATTTTGTGCTTGGAACCAAGCTCAAGGAACTGATACAGCTGTCCCAAATATTCCTCAGATTTTGCAATACTTAACAGAGATGCCGGACAAAGGCCTTTCTTTTTCATCAATTAAAATCCATGCCTCTGCCAGTTTGGCTCATTACAATACAGAGCCACCACTCTTTTCTCATCCTTTATTAAGGCAGTACCTCAGAGGAGCCAAAAACTTAAGGCCTCCAAGGAGAATGCCAGTACCTGCATGGGACCTCAATTATGTTTTGGAAAAACTCACCTTACCTCCTTTTGAGCCAGCTGCTACTGTGGATATAAAGTTCTCATCTTGGAAAACAGCTCTGCTCCTAGCAATAACTTCTGCAAGACGAGTTTCAGAGCTACATGCTCTCATGGATGTGGAACTCTATATCATTTTTTATCCAGGCAGGGTCTCTCTCAGAACTAATCCTACATTTATGCCTAAGGTGGTATCCATTGTAGCCCTTAACCAAACTATTCATTTGCCAACTTTTTATCCAAATATTTTCAGTGAACTTATAAACAAAGACATTGGCAACTTTCAAACACTGGACCCCACCCAGTTTGGGTTCATGAAGGGCTGATCTTGTCTCCTGAACCTGATTGACTTCTTCAAATCAGTCTCCAGAGCCATGGACAAGGGTAAGGTGGTCCACACAGCCTATCTAGACCTTGCCAAGGCCTTTGACACCATCCCCCACTCTGGAATCATAGATAAACTTACTAAGCTGGGCATTAATCCCTACGTCACCCAATGGGTTGCTAACTGGCTTACTGATAGAACCCACACTGTAAAAGTAGCCGACTCCAAATCCAGCTCCAGACAAGTGACCAGAGGAGAGTACCTCAAGGTTCAGTCCTGGGACCGCTCTTGTTTGGCATCTACTTCTCTGAAGTACAGGCCAACACTAAGGGACTCTGCTAACAAAGTTTGCAGATGACTGCAAACTGGGAGCCATTATTGAATCCCCAAATGATGTGGATACTCTACAAAAGGGCCTTACAGAAACAGATGCTTGGTGCCAGAGTCATGGGCTCAAGCTCCATGCCAATAAATGTATAGTTATATCCTTTAGGAATAAACCTGCATCTTTGGATTACCATATAGGTGGCAGTACACTAAACACCGAAAGTGTGATAAGAGACTTAGGGACACGGGTGGACAGTGGGCTCACCTTCGATAACCACATCGCCACAACAGTCAGGAAATCCTTCTATGTGGCACACCTCATCACTAAGGGCTTTTCATCCAGAAAAAAAGGAGGTCATTGTCCCACTGTACTCATCCCTCATTAGACCCATTATAGAATACAGCGCCCCATTTGGTATGTACCTCTCAAGACATCTGCAACAACTGAAAAGGCCGCAGAAATACCTCACTAAAAGAATCACAGGCCTAAAGCAGATGCCCTACGCTTACCGCCTTAAAAATCTCCAGCTGTACTCTGTCACATATCGTCTACTCAGAGGCGATCTCTGCTTAACATACAAGGCCATGTCAAACCCAGAGCTGTTGGACATGCTACACTTAAAGAAATCCCAATCCCTAAGAGCCACACGCTCCAGGGATCTAAACCTTGTCATCACAATAAACAAAACATGCTGGAGGGATAGGTTCCTGACCCAGAGACTCCCCAGACCCTGGAATAGATTGCCCATACATGTGAAGCAGAGTGCCTCTTTGGCCCTCTTCAAAAGGAACCTTGACAATTGGATGGGAGAAAGGAAATTCACCCCAGGGATCACGTCAGTCGCCCTGCTAGACAGGGGTCCAGGGAAGTAAATAGTGTGGGAAGAAATAGCCAGGGAATTGTTATGGCTAGGCTTGTATAGGCCTTAGGGCTGATAGCCTAGTACCAACCTATGAACCTATCAATCCACAGAACAAGGGGGAGAGAATTCTGCATTCTTTGGACATACACAGACAACTTAGATTCTACCTGGTCAAAACTAAAGTTTTCAGAAAGACAGAACAATTACTAGTGGCATATGCCACAGCATCACAAGAAAAGGCTATCTCCAAGCAGACTATTTCCAAATGGATAGGTCGCTGCATTAGTTTCTGCTACTCACAGCATGGCAAACCAGTGCCCAAGGGCATTAGGCCACATTCAACCAGAGCTGCATCCACTTCTGCAGCCTGTCTCAGGGGAGTACCAACCGAAGACATTTTAGAGGCTGCTGCTTGGAGTTCAGTGCATACCTGTGCAAAACGTCTCTTTACTCTAAATCCAGGGTAGGCTTTGCCACTGCAGTTCTGCAGGGCCTTATAGCCACTCCTAATGCTGTTTAGCTCCAGCCCCCCAATCATAGCTTTGGGACTCAACCCAAATGTAATGACTGCAACAGTGAAACACGAAGAACATAGTACAGTTGTGTACACTTACCATAAATGTAGATGTTCGAGTGTATTCACTGTTGCAGTCCAGGTTACCCACCCACCATCCCCCTCATTTTTGCTGGAACATATCTTTACTTCTCTAATCTATAGAACCTAGGTGGTGTATTTGCTTATAGATGAAGGTAAAGCTTATTTTGGTGCATCTATGTTTTATTTACATAATTTTAGCCTACCCTTTTGGGGGCACCTGACATCTGGGGCAAGAAAAACTGAATAAAATGGTGTCTGCTGCATCTTTTATACCCCTAACGACCTGGTGTCAGGGAGAAGGTGACAGCAACCGACGCAGGACCCAAGACTTTGGAATTCAGGCCGACTGAGGGCAACCTGCCAGCAGGATAACCCTAATGTAATGACTGCAACAGTGAATACACTCGAACATCTACATTTATGGTAAGTGTACACGACTGTACTTTATCTACCCAGAAGTTTGTTCAAGAGACGAGGACTGAAATCTTAAATGAGTTTTTGTTTGGCTCATCTGTTGTCCAAGTTCTCAAACAATGTGATGAAAGGAGGAGTTTCTAAGATTTATCATTTTCTTTAGTTCAAATTTTTATAGGCTGCCTCCTTTCACAAACAGCCAAATTAACAAATCCGTCCATATTCTGGCAAACAAGGTGCTTAAAAGGGATGGTGGCCAACTGAAAATAAGAAACAGAGGTACTTTCAGAAAAAGGGACAGTCCAACAGTACAGAATGATTGACAGCACATACCCCACCCCCAGCCAGTATCTGTACAAATCTGTCCCACAAGCTAGACCTTAACACCTCTTTGGCAAATGATTCTCAGACTCTTGAGTATTAATCGTGGTGCAGGAGGGTTACAGATGGTACTCGGATGCAAAAACCTCCTTTCAATAGTATTCATATCCATCCTGTGCACCAAAGAGAATATTTTCCTCAGGTTCTTCAGTCTTTTGTAAACCAGCCAGTGTAACCAGTAAGACAGAAGCTTCTGTTCCAGAATGTCCCTAAAGAATGAGGCGTCTTGGAGACCAACACTAAATATTTCATACCTGAATGTATATGTGAAGATAACAAAATTCAGACAAGATTCAGATCGTCAACCTTATAGAACCCGTTGCCCCTTATTCTTCCCATGAGTTACACAGTAGCACTAGACTTAAAAGATTTTTATTCTGACATTCCCATAACCACAGGCTTCAGGAAATCTCTAAGGTTCTCTGTTCTTTTGTCACATTATCAGTTCTCTGCATTACCCTTTGGATTATCTTCAGCACCAAGGGTATTCACAAAATTCTAACGCCAGTCTTAGCTTATTGCAAACTAGATGGAATTCACATTTTTCCTTATTTAAATGACTCCCTTATCATTGTAGAGTCTTTATCCAGATGTCGAGTCATTAACATGGGTTATGTCTCTTCTGACCAATCTGAACTTCCAGATCTCTCTCAGTTTTTCCTGGTTAGAGGTTGCCACAGCGGATCACCAGTCCACAGATTGATTGGTAGTGGAGTTTTTACAGTGCTGAGTTGCCAGCCCAGTGCCCAGCCTTCACAGAAGGCACACCCACACGCCCCTACCTGCATGTCTTTAAAACTCACTCAGCTGCAGGGAGGACATGCAGATGCTGCACAGAAGGCACTCCAGCCAAGAATCGAACTGAAGAACCTATTGCTCTGAGACAGCAATACTAAACACTGTACTACCGTGGCCAGTCTGGACTTCCAGATCATTGTGAAATCCTTGACTGTCTCACAGGATTGTGTTTCTCACCTGCCTTCTAGACGCTTTTCTTCAAAAGGCCTTTTTGACAGAAGAGAAAGTTTATTTTTGTCTGGAGTCTTTCCTGAACTTCTCCACTCGGTCTCTAACTTCTGCTAGGGACTTTTTCAGGATTCTGTGGTTCATGGTTTCTCTGATTTTCATGATTCCCCTAGCCAGTTTACACATGAGAAATATGCAGTGGTTTCTAAAATACACATAGCAATATCTGCATCCTTTGGAGCATCAAATTCCAAGTTTGGGCTGTCTATGGAACTGCATTGGTGCAGACAACAAATTCAGCTGAACCCATGTCTCCCTTTCTTTTCTCTGACCCCAAAACCACTCTCTCATCACAGACTTCAGATTTTGCTTGAGGAATATTTTCTATGGGAGTGAAGGTTAAGACTTGTGGAATCATTCAGGCAAACCAAAACACATCAATGTAAAGGAGATGTTGTCTGTGATCATGCCTTGAAATCTCTCCATTACTTTATAGTCACCAGGACTTCTTCACATGATTACAAGCAGTACCACAATTATTTGCTACATAAACAAGCAGGGAATTGCAAGGTCATACCCCTTATGCCAGCTGACTTTGATAGCTTTAGAGTTAGCTTTTCAGCATTCCTTCACCCTCCAAGCATCTTAAATGCAGTCTGAGCAAAACACAGTGCAGACAAGTTGAGCAGGACCAGGACTGACTTTCACAAACAGAAGTTGAGCAAGAGGATCTTCCAGGAGATGATCAAGTTGTGGGAAAACAAATGCATTTTCATTCCCTTGTAAAAGAATGTTCCTTTATGCTTTTCCACCCTCTCCACTGATATGCAGGGTACTTCCTGAATATTCAGAAGGAACCCCCAAAGTTTATTCCTTTTGGCCCAGGCAGTAGTGATTCTCCCTACATTTAGAATTGGCCAGGGGGCAGTTACCACAAGCATTCTCATAGACTGGATTTTGTCAGCCAAAAACAGGAGTGTTTGACACACGTACAACTGACTGCTTGGATGATGGCTTAATACTTTTAGAAACCCATTTTCAAGGATTTTGAAGTTG
The DNA here is from genome assembly GCF_019279795.1 of Protopterus annectens. Taxonomy (NCBI): domain Eukaryota; kingdom Metazoa; phylum Chordata; order Ceratodontiformes; family Protopteridae; genus Protopterus; species Protopterus annectens. Next base: position 1,691,122,672 of record NC_056725.1, on the reverse strand, counting down.
GTACTGATGCAGGCAAGAAAGCCTGCTACTAGAAAGTCACATGTAAGCAAATGGAAAAGGTTTTCTAGTTGGTGCGGAAGTAGTGTTTCTCTGGTTTTACAGTACTTGTGAGTTACTGTCCTATGGCCTGTCTTACTCTTCTAAGTTAATTTATCAGCCATTTCAGGATTTCTGTCTATAGATTCCCCACTTTCAATGCATTCTCAAATGAAAGTATTTTTTGAAAGGGATGTTACGTAAGCCTCACAAATATACTAGTGGCTACTCCTTGAGACCTTCATTTTGTTTAAGAAAATCTAACATTTGCTCCATTTGAGCCAAGTCATCTGACTGACTGCATTGGCCTCAGAAAAAAAGAGTATCTGAGTTTCAGGCTGTTATGTTGGGTCAGTCTTGTCTTGTTTTCCATAGACATAGGGTTTCTTTGATGACTAAAGTGATATCCCAAGTTTACTTTAAGCCAAACTATCCATTTCCCTGTTTTCTTTCCAGAACCTAAAAATGAGGGAGAAGGGATTCTTCATACCTTGGATGTCTACACACAACTCATGTACTAGCTTTATAGGACTCTTTCAGAACTTGTGATCAGTTGTTCATTTTTTGGAAGGTAAAAGAGACAACCTGTGTCAAAGTTGAGTATTTTCAAATAGTTGCCCTAGGCTGTTACCTTTTAGACCCATTTTAATGAAAACTAATGGTGAAAATGTAATATTAGATACCCCGGGACATGGGAATAGGAGAGAAAATTTCAGTGCAGGTTTTATAACCACTTTCAATCTGGATGCCATTGAAGTTACTGAAATAATCCGGAGTAATTGGGAGATTTTACACTTTGATTATAATGTGGGGCAAAAGGTGGGAAAGTCACCAAAAATAGTTTATAAAAAGGATAGGTCTTTCAAAAATATATTGGAAATGAGTAAACAAATTAGTCAAGTGGGCACCAACAAGATAAAGGGGAATTTTAAATGTAAGAGGTGCGCATTTTGTTCGCAAATATTAGAAACAGGAGGACAATTTTACTTGAATGGCAAAGCTATTTTTATTAATGGGCATTACAATTGTAATACCCAAAATGTGGTATATAAAGCAAAGTGCCAAAATTGCCACATATTCTATATAGGAAAAACTAGTAGACACTTTAAGAATAGGATAGGGGAACATATTTTAGACACTAAGCGTGGCAGGATGACCAACACACTTAATAGACACATCAAAGAGTATAAAGATCACGTTTTAAGCTTTTGGTGGTTCAACATTTGGAAAGTGACACACAAGGTAAATGTTTAGATATACATTTAGACATCAGTGAATTGAAATGGCAGTTGCGATGTAACGCAACGGAATACCTAGGAATCAATGAAGCTATAAGCATTTCTAGTATTTTAAAATTAAAAAACATTTTTGGATAACCTAGGTATAGAGTGACAGGCATTAGAATAGTTAAAAATATTTTTGAGTAAATTAAAGGATTATTGTTATATAATGTTAGTATATGTATTGTTGTTATTTTATTAACGAGAGTTGTTTCTATTTATGAATTTTTCTATTTTTGAATTTTAATAGTCAATTTCTTAATGAATTTTAACTATGATTAATTAATTGGGGTTTTAATTGAGTAAACTATTTAAGGCTGGGTTGGGTTATCTGATATTTGTTCTGATGAAGTCCTTTGTATTGTGGGAAGAAAGTGCTTAACGTGGATTATATTGATGTTAAGTTGTCCAATCTCGCCTTCGTTCTTGCTGGATGGGTTTGGAGCCAATCCTCTGCTCCGACTCAGCCACTTACTATAGCTCGAGAGCTCTTTACTGGCTCGAGGCTACCCCTTATCCCAGAATGCCCAGCGCCAGATCCCATTTGCCTCTTTAGCTGCGAGGTTGCGATCAATACTGGCTCAGGCTTAGTATAATTTTTTGTGTCTTTAAACTCAAATATTGTGCTTAAAATTTGATATATTCTTCTTTGGTAATAGTTTGTAAGCTTCTTTTACTGTAAACCCCCTTATCTCGTCCTTGTGCTTTACTTTTGTGCTGTGTTAGCTGTCACCCCGTTAGTCGCTAGGCCTTCTGTTATTCCCTGAACTCGTTTAACTTGGAGAGTTCTTCTCCCCCTTAAGGACACCTGTTTAAGCTAGAGGCTCTCCTTTAAGGTCTTTATTCATTTTTAGTTTTTCTATTGTAGTTTAACTTTACTAAAATGTCTAAGGAAGTTAAAACCTCTGGTTTTAAAAAGTGTGACTCATGCTGTCAGAAGATGTCTCTGACAGATGGGCACACTAGTTGTGTTTATTGCTTGGGAGCTCTGCACCTGCAGGACACTTGTGCTGTTTGTCATGCCTTTAGTCCAAGGGTCCTGCAGGAGCGGAAAAACAAGCTTATCCTCCTTGGATTATTAAAACAGGATTCTCCAGCTAAAACATCTCAGCCAATGAAACCTTTGAAACCAGTCAAGCCGTCGGCTCCATGTTCGGAACTGACTTCTGAACTTGACAAACCAAGTGTGTCAGTGCCAGCTGGCACCGACAAGACTACCCCTTTGTTGGCTCCAACTGTTACTTCGGAGCCATCTCGGAGCCACAAAAGAGCTAGGTCACCTTCTTTAGAGCCGATTCGCTCTGTGCCACAATCAGCATTACTTCAAAGCAAGTCCAGTCATTGCTCATCTTCCCACTCCTCTCGATCCTCGAGGTTATCGGATCAGGATGTGGAGAGAGTGGTTAGTAGGTTGCTTAAGTTACAGGCCCTTGCTAAAATGCTTTCGAGCCCACCTCAACAGGCTTTGGCTCCATCTGCTTCGATTTCGATTCATCCTCCAACTATACTTAGTTCGGAGCCGGAGTCCATGGACGCTCCCATAGTGGTTCCTTTGGCTCCGATGACATCCTCATTGGCTCCGACATTGACTCTGATTACCTCGATTCTTCCTCCCATCGAGGTATCTGGGCGCTGAAGCTCTCTTGTCGGCTCAGAGGGGGGGAGTGGCATTGGACCCTTCTCTGACTCCACACTCCCTCTCTCTGTGCGTCGGTTCAGTTGAGCTTGGCTCCCACATCAGCCTCGGAGCTGGAGCCCTCCTTGTGTCGAGACCGTGACACTTTCGAGGTCATGCAGAGAGTGCTGTCCCCACAGACGGCTCCACTATCGGTCCCATCGGCTCCGTCCCCCTCGGTGCCTGTGACAACCTCTGCTCCTCTTCCAGCCCCAAAGCGTAGGGAACCTATGCCCCATGACACCCCTTTGGGTGAACCCTCTTCTTCCAAAGCCTCCCCAGAGCATTCTGAGCAGGCTCTCCGGAAGATAAAGTGCAAGAAGAAACACCTAGACTCCCCTGAGTCTGTCACCTCAGATACAGACCTGGATGAATCGGAGGGGTCCTCAAGGTCCCCTTCTGAAGATGTTTCCTTTTCGGACATCCTTGAGACTCTCAGGCAGAGGCGTAGCTGGACTTCCATAGCACCCTCTGAGGACGAGTCTGTATACTTGGACGTATTTGGTTCCCGACCTTCCACCTCCTGGGTGTCTCCACCTTTTGATTCACTCATGTCTGTAGTGTCTCGAAAGGCTTGGTCAGCTCCAGATTCCATGGAACCTGTCCCGAGGAGACCCAGTAAATTCATCACAGCTCCGCAAGACAAACAATTCTTAACTAAAGGTGTCCGATTTGTTGGCATGGTGGTAACAGCAGCCACAAAGAGAGAGTTAGCTGAAACCTCCTCATCTGTCCATCTACCGAATAAAGGCTTTCGTACAGTGGACATATATGGGAAGCAAATGTTTTCATCAGCGTCCTTCTCCCTTAGGTCCCTGAACTATCTTTCCCATTTTACTAGGCTTCAGAGAGATCTCCTAAAAGAGCTTGGAGATGCCCTACAAGATCCCGCAGCTGAGGGAGCTTCAGCCAAGGTAGCTACCCAATTTGTGACTCTTAATTCAGTAGTCAACTCCTCCATGAGGCTTATTTCATACGCAGCCGATGGAGCAAGTAGAGCTGCAGGAACAGGAGTAGCTCTTAGGAGACATTCTTGGTTGCGGCTGTGTTAGTTTGCGGAATCTTTCAGAGCGTCCTTCACCGATACCACCTTTGATGGCTCCTCTCTCTTTGGGCCTCAGGTGAAAGACACGCTTACCAGGTGCCAGCAGGAAGGCAAGACGCTCTCTGATGTTGGAGTCCATTTTTCCACTCCTGTCAGACGATACCCAAAAGGTCAGAAGGGTGGAAAGATGTGGCTTTGAAAATCCCAGGGACCCTTGCCTGATGTACGTGGTGAATTTTCCTCCAAGGGCAGAGGGGGAAATAATAACATTGGCAGACGCCACCCTCGTGGCAGCGGGGGTCCACAAAATCAGGTTGACAGAGATACGTTCTCTTCCAAACCCTGTCAACATCCCTGAAGGGATGCTCGACTACTCAACTCTGGAGGCAGTCGGGGGAAGGCTTTCCTTGTACTCAACCACCTGGCAAAATATTACAAAAGACAAATGAGTACTAGCCATTATATCCGGAGATTACAAGATTCCTTTTCATCAACCCCCCCTTTTGTTTCAGAAAAATCCATCCCAGATGTTCCACCCAATCTAAGGGATCAGGCAGTCACAGAAGTTTCAAGACAGCTAAAAAAAAAAAGAGCCATCCAAGAAGTCCCTGCAGACCAAGTAGGATCCGGAACTTATTCAAGATTCTTTTTGGTGCCCAAAAAGACAGGGGACTGGAGACCAATTCTGGATCTCAGCAGGTTAAATAAATCTGAACAAAAAGAAAAGTTCCAGATGGTAACACTGCAGTCCATTCTCCCCTTTCTGGGTCAGGACAATTGGATGTGCTCCATAGATCTTCAGGACGCGTACTATCATATAAAAATGGACAGATGGTCCAGGAGATTTATACGCTTCCGGCTAGGGGCCAGTCATTACCACTTCAGAGCTCTGCCCTTTGGTCTCACCACAGCCCCCAGGGTGTTCACCAAATGCATGGCAGTAGTCACGGCTCACCTGAGACGTTAAAGATTTCAGGTGTTCCCTTATCTGGATGACTGGCTCCTCCCTGCTACCACCAGGCAGCAACTTATAGAAGCACGAGATTACACCAGCACATCCTGTACTCAACTGGGCATCACAATAAACTTCGAAAAATCTGCCTTGTTGCCCTGTCAATCTATTACATATATAGGGGCAGAGCTAAACACAAGAAAAATGATTGTAAAATTGCCTCAGGAAAGCGTTTCCATTATTTGAAAACAGGTGTCACTTCTCCTGAGGAGCAAACAAATTTAAGTCAAATATGTTCTTCAAGTTCTAGAGTCCATGGCAGCAGCCATTCTTCTAGTCCCCTTAGCACGCTTTCACATGAGAATCCTTCAGTGGCTTCTTTTCACACAATAGTCCTTCCAGGAATTACCCATGTCTCACATGATGCTAATTACGGAATCTTGCAAAAGACACCTTTCCTGGTGGATGGTCTCCCCAGTAGTTTCTCAGGGCAGACATTTCATGAAACCCCATCCAGTTACCACAGTGACCACAGATGCTTCCCTGATAGGGTGGGGGGGCATTATCTAGGGAAGACAGTCCAAGGCACTTGGCAACCTCATGAGTACCACTTGCACATCAACGTTCTGGAGATTAGGGCGGTGCTCCTAGCGTTGCAAGCTCATCAAGACTCTCTCCCTGACGGGAATATTGCAATACAGACGGACAATATGTCAGTGGTTTGGTGCATCAACAAACAGGGCGGAACCAGGTCTTACCCCTTATGCCAAGAGGCCCTCAGACTTTGGCAATGGGCGATTTCCTCCCAACGTTTTCTGATAGCAACGCATATCCCTGGGACATCCAACGTAATAGCGGACAGGCTCAGCAGGGCTATCCTCATGCCTCACAAGTGGTCTCTGAAACAGGAAATTGTGGATCTTATTTTCCACAAATGGGGCCAGCCTTGCTGCGATCTCTTTGCTTCTCCCCTCAACAACAAATGCAGCAGCTACTTCTCCCTTGTTCCTCCTCCAGGTCAGACACCCACGGACGCTCTAGTCCACGGTTGGCCTCAGGGACTCCTTTATGCATTTCCCCCCTTCCCTATAATTCCAAAAGTCATTCAGAAAGCAACATCGTTGGGTTGCAAAATGATCCTCATTGCCCCCTATTGGCCTCGACAGATTTGGTTCCGTTCCTTCACCCCCACCTTTTAGCCCAGCCTTGGATTCTGGACCCAGTACCGGACCTCTTGATTCATCAGTCAGGTGGGCTACACCAATCCCTTCAATCTCTCAAGCTCACAGCTTGGTTACTCCACTTCCAATCCTAGCCAGGTTCCCCAATATTTCCCCAGCAGTGCGTAATATTATTGTTTCCTCCAATAAGACAAATGCAAGGAAAGTCTATGCTAGGAAATGGAAAAGATTCTCTTACTGGGCAGAATCCAGGAATTTAGATCCTTTTACAGCTCCTGTACACGAGATTTTGGACTTCCTAGCAGAACTGTTTCATTCTGGTCCAGCGGCTGCTACTATCAGAGTATAACTGGCTGCCATTTCAAATTTTCATGTCAGAGTTTCTAACTCCAGCATAATGTCTCACAAACTCTGTAAGGCCTTCATGAGAGGTACATCTATACTTAGACCCCCAGTGAAAGAGCCACTTCCACCTTGGGATCTCAATTTGGTTCTTGCCTCTTTGATACTGCCACCCTTTGAACCAGCAGCATCATGTTCCTTGAAGTTTCTCTCTTGGAAAACTCTTTTCTTAGTTGCTATTACTTCTGCCAGACGTGTTTCAGAACTTCATGCACTGTGTTCGCCCTCCATACCTAGTTTTTCACAAAGACAGGGTTTCCCTGAGAACTTACCCATCTTTTCTACCTAAAGTTTGTTCAGACCACAATTTGAATCAATCCATTGAACTCCCTATCTTTTTCCCTAATCATTCCAACAAGGCAGAATACAGATTACACCAACTGGATGTGCATAGACAACTTTGTTTCTATCTCCATAGAACTAAAGAAATGAGAAAATCGAGTCAGTTGTTCCTTTCATTTGCTAACAACAAACTAGGCCTTCCAGTTTCTAAAGTAACATTGTCAAAATGGTTATCGGACAGCATAGTCCATACCTGCCACTTGCGACAAAAAGATATTCCAGCAAAACCAAAAGGTCATTCAACAAGGTCAGTAGCTACTTCGGTAGCATTTCAATCTAGATTGCCCTTAGATTACATTTGTGCAGCAGCTACTTGAGCAGTTCCTCATACATTCATTTCTCATTATAAAGTAGATGTGATCTCCCAGGGCAGGGCTTCCTTTGGTTCCACGGTTATGAAAAGTCTATTCCAATGAGCCACCCAGGATTGAGGTGCTAGGGACACTGTCCCATCCAGCAAGAATGAAGGTGAGATTGGACAACTTGACATAAAGAAGTTATGTACCTACCATAACGTTCCGTGTTAGTTGTCCTTCATCTCGCTTTCCTTCTTGCATCTCTCCCTCCTTCCCCCTTCCTCGAGGATTGAGAGGAGTTTCTCAATGGTTTCACTAGCTAATTTGTTTTATTAGTTGCTTCTCAACCAAACCATGACAATTAACTGTATATCCAGGGTTTTTTTAATGGATTATGTTCTATAATTATGTCTAGTGTGAGCTATCTCAAACGAGATCTGGGTAGCCGGTGCTGGGTATTCTGGGATAAGGGGTAGCCTCAAGACAGTAAAGAGCTCACGAGCAATAGTAAGTGGCCGAGTCGGAGCCAAGGATTGGCTCTGAAACCATCCAGCAAGAAGGAAGGCGAGATGAAGGACAACTAACATGGAACGTTATGGTAGGTACATAACTTCTTTTTCTGTGTCATTAAAGCTGGTTGGTTCTTCTACAGCTGTGGTGTGCTTTGGTTACATGGTTTTGGACTTTTTGACATTTGGAGTTGATTTGTATGGCACAGTGATGGAAGGAGAAGCTACTAATGGCGACGTGGTGGAGTTGTTACAGCAGATAAAACAGCAGCTTGCGGTACACACCACCCAAATACAAACACTGATGGACAAATAAGGTAGTCCCAACAATATTTTTGGGAGTTTGGGCTGCCCACTAACCCAGCCTACATAACGTTCACTATCTGAACAAGCAGGTCACGAAGTGCAGGTTCTTGGTCCTATGGAGGGACTAAGCACTACCGGTAAAGAGAGGTTTGTTAGCACAGCCCTGTGGAAAGATAACACTTTTGACTTTGGCTTTGAAAAAGGCATAATGTTTCAGGACAAAATGAATCTACAATAGTAGAGAAACTGAAACAATTTGAAAAGAACTTGTTAGCTTTTAAAAAATTACAGATGAAAATCTCCTATTTACAAAAGAATATTGAATTGGAGCAAGTTCCACGAGGATTAAGGATATGGAAATACCCAAACAGTGCAGAAGGTAATTCTGAATTTTTAAATTAACTTTGTGTGTTATTTGACCAGACGGGGCTACAAATGATGAAACTGACGATTAAATATAATATGCAAGCATCCGATAAATTGTGTAAAGAGTTAGATGATCAAAATCAAAGTATACAGAAGGATCCAATGTTTACACATCATCGGCCAGCTTATTCCAATGTTTTCAGTAATGTTGACAATATTTGCGGTAACATTTATGTGCGTAAGATGAATAAAATAGAGAGATATTTGAATGAATATTCAAAAAAGAAGGTGTATCCCCTGTCCTCTGGTTGCCGGGCCAACGGCGAGGAAGGAGCCAATGATGAAACTAATCGGAGAGAGGAAGTAACGACACAGACGAGGTCACAAAAGGAGCAGAATATGCACCCCACAGCAGTCTTATTTCAACTATGGGAACGTAAGGCGGTCGGTGGGGTTGTGAGAAAAAGACCAGCAGTCCCATTTTTTTGGTGAATACCTACCGGGACTACGTGGTACAGGGAGCGAGACCCAAGAATGGAAGGAACCGAAGTCGGCAGCGGATGAACTGATGGATTTGGCATTGGCCTTGATGGATGAAGTAAGTGTTGTAAACAAACCTTCATTTATGATAATGAGAAACTTTCTGAAAATGAAGTGGTCAAGAATTGTGGTATGGTAGACTGTTTATTGAGTACTGGGGATGAAGCATATGGGGAGCAGCAACTACAACAGTACAAAGACTACAACTGCTTATTAGATAAATATAATAACTGTGATGATTTAATGAGAACAGATTTTGATGGACATTTTAATGTGTTTAATGAGGTAACAATTCAAAGTTTGGAAAAATGTGGTGGTGTCGAAAATGTTTTTGAACCAAGTGTAATAGTTAATTATGCCAGTGTATAATTATTCAACTAAAAGTATAGGTACTGAATATGTTAACTTGCTAGCTAAAGGTTTCATGTATTTGCCCAGTAGGAGTAAAATAGATGATACCCTGATGGATTTAAAATGTTTTACCCAAAAATTTAATTTGAAAGCATGGTTTAATACACAAGACAAACTGTAAATGAGAAGGTTTTAAAGAAACCAAGTACTTTTAATCCCCACTAATGTACTTAAACTGTATGAAAAGGTCTGTGAAAAAGACATAAGGAGGGCTCTCAGACAAAATCTTGGTAAATATGTTAGTAATATGACGGAAACAGAATGGTTACTCATAGACTATGAAACCAGATAAGGGTAACGGGGTAGTTATGAACAAAGCAGATTATTTTAATGGAATGAATGCCCTTTTGATGGATGGGACATATATGGAGAGTTTCTTGAATGAGATACATACAACATATATGAACATTGACCTACTATTGGATGATATGTTATATCAAGGACAAATTAATGAAGATGAACATAGTTTCATGTTAAATAAACACCCCATGATACCTAATGTCTTTGGGATACCCAGGGTCCATAAAGGACTTAGGGACCCAAAAGTCCGACCTTTTGTTGATGGGAAACATTCAAAAACATGCTTTATTAGCAAATACTTGGATGTTAAATTACAAGTTGGTCTTACAGCCTTTCCTTATATTATTAGAGACTCATGGCAATTCTTGAATAGAATTGGGAAAATTCAGATGGAAAGAGATACAATATTGGTCACTACAGATGTGTGTAGTCTCTTTACCATTATACCACATGGTGAAGGTTTAGTGTGGTTGGAAGCCCAGTTACAAAAAACTGGCCTATATGACCAAGACCAGATGCATTTATACATGACTAATGGAAGTGGTACTGCAAAGTAATTACATTTACTTCGAAGGACAATATTATAAGCAAAGTACAGCGATAGCAATGGGTGCAGCTTGTGCCCCCGTTTTTGCCAGTTATGTCATGTCCTATTGTGAACAACAGTTCATAATGGAAGGGGCCTTTCATTCCAATATTTTATATTATACTAGATTTTTGGATGACCTGTTTATAGTATGGAAAGGTACTGAATTTGAGCTTTACCAATTTTTTGAATATATTAATCATACAGTTGATTTTTTACATTTTACTCATGTTCTTGATGTTGATTTAGCAATAGATCATGACAATAATAAATCAGAATCAAGAATTTATAGAAAACCAACATTTTCTAATTCACATTTAGTATTTTCTAGTGGACATCCATATGTTCAAAAAAAGTCCATTGTAAAGGGACATTTGATACGGGCTGCCAGAATGGTGAGCAGAATGGTGAGCTCTGATGCCAAATTCATGGAGGAAATTCAATTTGTATTACAGATGTTTAAAACTAGAGGTTATCCACAATAATATTTAGAAAGAATAAGTAAAGAGGTTATACACAAGCGGATGGAGGTGATATATATACCCATTTTAATGAAAACTAATGGTGAAAATGTAATATTAGATACCCAGGTATATAGGAATAGGAGAGAACATTTCAGTGCAGGTTTTATAACCACTTTCCATCAGGATGCCGGTGAAGTTATTGAAATAATCCGGAATAACTGAGAGATTTTACACTTTGAGTATAACATGGGGCAAACGGTGGGAAAGTCACCTAAAAAAGGATAGGTCTTTCAAAAATATATTGGAAATGAGTAAACATATTAGTGAAGTGGGCACCAATTAGATAAAGGGGAATTTTAAATGTAAGAGGTGCGCATTTTGTTCACACATATTAGAAACAGGAGAACACTTTCACTTGAATGGCAAAGCTATTTTTATTAATGGGCATTACAATTGTAATACCCAAAATTATATGTGTGTGTATGTATGTATGTATGTATGTATGTGTGTGTGTGTGTGTGTGTGTGTGTGTGTGTGTGTGTGTGTATATATATATATATATATATATATATATATATATATATATATATATATATATATATATATATATATATAGCAAAGTGCCTATTCTATATAGGAAAAACTAGTAGACACTTTAAGAATAGGATAGGGGAACATATTTAAAACATTAAGCATGGCAGGATGACTAATGCACTTACTAGGCCCATCAAAGAGTATAAAGATCACGTTTAATTTTTTGGTGGTTCAACATTTGGAAAGGGACCCACAAGGTAAATGTTTAGATATACATTCAGACAGTGAATTGAAATGGCAGTTGCAGTGTAACACAACGGAATACCCGGGAATCAGTGAAGCTATAAGCATTTCTAGTATTTTAAAATTAAAAAACATTTTAGGATAACCTGGGTATAGAATGACAGGCATTAGAATAGTTAAAAATATTTTTGAATAAATTAAAGGATTATTGTTATATAATGTTAGTATTTCATTTATTGTTATTTTATTAATGAGAGTTGATGTTCTTCATTCCACATTGCTGCAGTCCTAACTATTGGGTAGTCCGCTGTCCAGTCGGCCCGAATACCAAAGTATATGGCTGACGTCGGTCAGGGCGCATTAGACTGACGTCAGTACGTCAGGGTACTAATGCGCATGACCGACGTCATATCCTCAGTCTTTTTTGCCGCATGGTCCGATGCAGAAGCAATTTTGCGAGTGCAGGTTGGCGTTCTGAAAGTTTCTGAAGCCAGAGTTTCAGACCGAATCAAAGTTGGCTAAGTACCCCGTTGGGGAATATTTTGTTTTTTTCTTGCCTCAGTATTTAACCGGATGTCAGAAAAAGTGAATAACTGTATTTCTTGTGGGAAACAGATACCTCATAGGGATTACCATACTTTGTGTATACCTTGTTTAGGGCCTGAGCACGACGTTGTTGGATGCCGCTCTTGTGCTAGATTTAACAAACGCACTATTAAGAGAAGGTTAGACTGTGCCAGGTTAGTGTTTGGGAAGCGTTGTAACTATAAAATGCCGTCGGATGCTCCGGCGCCGCTTCGCTAAAACGCAAGGACAAAACAGCAAAGCCTAGAGTGGAAGAACCGACAGTCCCAGACGTCGGTTCTTTAGAGGGCTCAGTGGAGCCGGAGGTTTTGCCAGGTGTTTCTTTGGAGTCTCAGGGAGAGACTTTACTGTTACAGGATGTTTCCTCTCAGGAAGTAGGCCAGGCTGAGGGGCTTCTCAGGTGGCTGTTCTTCCCTCTCTTCCTAAGGTGGTTAGAGCCTCCCTTCTGTTTCCAAGGCTTCTTTGAGGGGCAGGCCAAGTTTTGCTTCAGTGGGGGTTTCTCCTAGTGCTTCAGGGTCTTTGCCTAAGAAACATATGCTTAAAATGGCAGAGGATTTGATTACTATGATAAGGGGTTCTATGCCCCCTCCTGATAAGAGGCCTAGGGTGGAACCTGAGTTTGAGAGTTTTGAGCAATGCTCGGAGGCTTCTGAGTCTTCGGCTGAAGACTTGCAGGAGTACCCTCCTTATTCTGATTCGGATGTGGATGATTCTACTCCTTCAGCTTCTCCTCCTGAGGATTTTTCATTTTCAGAGACTCTGCATTCCATGAGGGAGCATTTTAAATGGGAAGGTCAAGATTTCTCTGATTCCAGGAAAAGGCTTAGGGAATTCTTGTTTTACCCCAGCATAGGCCTTTAGCTATACCTCCTGTTTTGAATGTGGTGGAAGATGTTTTTGCAGAGGCTTCCCTGAATCCTGATTCTTTGCCTCCTGCCCCAGTTAAACCGGATAGGTATTATAGGGTGCCTGAATCTCATAAGTATCTTTTTAAGAGTCCTAGGGCAGACCCGGAAACTGTCTCTCAGGGGCCCAAAGGTGTGAAGGCCTCAGTTGTTAAAAATCCTGTCCCTCCTGATAAAGAGGCAAGGGCTTTGGATAGATGGGGAAAGAAAGTGTATACTTCTTCCACTTTAGCCATGAGGGCGTTGAATTGTCAGTTTCACATGCTGAAATATCAGAATTATCTTCTTTCACAGTTGAAATCTAAGGTGGATGCTTTGGCGGAAGGTATTGAGTGTAAAGAGTTGCAGGATTTAGTTCATGTGTCTGAACAGGTGGGTAAACATTCCTTGCAATGTGGTTTTGATGCTGTGCAGGCCTCCTCCAGGGTGGCTGCCACTGGTTCTGTTCTTCGTAGGCATGCCTGGTTGAGAGATCAGAATTTAGCTGAGCATGTTAAGACACGGATTTTGGATGCTCCTTTGCAGTCTGATGTGTTGTTTGGTTCGCCTGTAGAAGCAGTTTTGAAGAAAATGGAGGACAAGGCTAAGTCTATGCAAACTGTTAAAGATGTTTTGCAGGTGCAGCCTCCGAAGTTTAGTAGAAATTGGCCTGCTAAGGGATGGACTTATCCTACTTATGATTCCCAGTCTAGGGGTAGGTCTAGACGTGGTAGGGGTAGAGCTCAGGGTTCTTTTAGGCCTAGGACAGGGAGTTCCCCTGCTCAGACTTCTGGTGAGGGCAGGGGTCAGTCCTTCGTAAGCAGACCCAATGACCTGCCTTTTCAGCTGCCAGTTCATTCTCGCCTGGCAGCACCGTTGGGAGGAAGACTGTCTCTTTTCAAAGAAAATTGGGATTTAATTACCCAAGACAGATGGGTTCTGGATATCATTCACCACGGTTACAGGTTTTATTTCCATACCTTGCCTCCTTTCAAAGGCATGCCAGACATTCCTCCTCTACAAAGACAAGAGGCTCACAAGCAAATTTCTCTGTTACTCCAAATAGGGGCCATTCAGCCGGTTCCTGTGCCAGAAAGGGGCCTAGGATTTTATTCTCGCCTGTTCCTAGTACCAAGAAGGGGAACACGTGGAGACCAATTTTGGATTTATCTATCCTCAACACTTATCTGGACATTCCCAAGTTCAAAATGTTGACGTTACAACAGCTTTTACCTCTGCTGGGCAAAGATCACTGGATGGTAACTTTAGATCTCAAGGAAGCTTACCTTCATGTGCCTATAAGACTAAGTTGCAGAAAGTATCTGCGTTTTCGAGCTGGAAATTCTCATTATCAGTTCTCTGCATTGCCCTTTGGCTTATCTACTGCCCAGAGTATTCACAAAGGTTCTGGCTCCAGTGATAGCTTTTTTCAGGCTAAAAGGAATTCAAATCTATCCTTACTTGGACGATTGCCTGATTCTGGCTCAAGAAAAGGAAGACCTTCTACAGCATTTGGAATATGTCATAGCAGTGCTAAGATGCCTAGGGTATTCTGTGAACGAAATAAAGTCCAGTCTAGTACCCTCTCAAGACATGTGCTTTCTGGGTGTGAGACTGAATACAGCAGCCCAGATGGCCTTTTAACCCCGGACAAACAAAAGAATCTTTCCAGTTACTTCCAACAACTATCTCTTCAGTCCGGGCTGACTGCAAGGACAGTCCTTCAAGCCTTAGGGTTCATGGCATCTTGTATTCTGGTGCTTCCCAATGCCAAACTGCATATGAGGAAGCTACAATGGTATCTCAAAATGTATGGACACAGCACTGCCAGGATTTGGACACTGTCATTCAAATAATACCTTGCATTCAAAAGGAATTTTTGTGGTGGGCTCAGGAATGTCACCTAAACAAGGGACTCTCTGTGACCCGGCCAGAGGCGAGTCAGATTCTAACGACAGATGCCTCAGACATTGCTTGGGAGCTCATCTAAATGGAAAGTGGATACAAGACAAGTGGCCTGCCAGACTACAGCATCTACATATCAACATGAAGGAGATGTTAGCAGTCCAGTTTGCATTAATGGCTTTCAAGGAGTTACTTCTTCCAGGGCAGGTGTTGATTCTAACAGACAACACAACTGTCATGTGGTACATCAACAAACAAGGGGAACACATTCTTATCCATTGTGCAGGCAAGCAATGATTTTATGGGAGACTGCGCTCAGCTTGCAACTAACTCTTCAGGCAAGGTTTCTGCCGAGCACAGAACTCCTTAGCAGATGTGTTAAGCAGACAAATCATGGATCCCCACAGTGGAAACTGGATCTTCATGTATTTCAAACGTTGACAGTGTCCTGGGGAACTCCAGACATAGATCTGTTCGCTTCTCCACTAAACCACCAGCTGCCAAAGTTTTGCACAAAGAGGTTTCATCACACAGCTTGGAAAGTGGATGCTCTTTCTTTCAGTTGGAAAAATCTTCATGTGTATGCGTTTCCACCTCTGCCTCTTCTTCCAAAGGTGCTTCTAAAGATCAGACAAGACAAGCCAAGGATGATTTTAATAGCTCCAGATTGGCCTCGGCAGCACTGGTACCCATTACTGAGGAGTCTGGTAAAGGAGCCTCCATGGCCTTTACCCTTGATTCCACACCTGTTGTCTCAGAGAGACGGTCACCTGCTCAATGTCAAGCTACACTCTCTTCATCTAACAGCCTGGCATATTCTGTTCTGAAAGACAGCAGGTCTCAACTTCCTCAACAAGTTTTAAATGTGATTATGGAAGCCAGGAGACCTAGTACAAGGAAAGTGTATGCAGAAAAATGGAAGAGATTTTTATTTTGGAGTGCAGCAAACAATTTGGAGATTTCAGAGCCAAATCTGAGTGTGGCTCTTCAATATCTTACTGAGTTATTGGACAAAGGTTTGTCTTTCTCTTCCATTAAGATTCATGCTGCAGCAATTTCAGCTCACTATGATTGTGACCCACCATTGTTTTCGCATCCTTTGTTCAAGCAATTTCTTAGAGGGGCAAAGAATATAAGACCCCCGTAGAGCTCCTACTCCTGCTTGGGATCTCAATTTTGTGTTGGAGAAACTTACTCTACAACCTTTGAGCCTCGGCTACTGCTGACTTGAAATACTTGTCATGGAAGACTGCTTTTGTTGGCCATTACTTCTGCAAGAAGGGTTTCTGAGTTGCAGGCCCTTATGGCAGTGGAGCCTTTTTGATTTTTCATAAGGATAGGTATCTTTACGTACTAATCCTTCCTTTATGCCTAAGGTGGTTTCTAGTGTGGCTTTAAACCAAACTATTCATTTGCGTACTTTTATGCAGATCCCCAAAATAAAGGGGAAAAGATTTTGCACACTTTAGATGTACACAGGCAATTGCGTTATTATTTGAGCAGGACTAAGGATTTTAGGCAGTCTCAGCAGTTGTTTGTTTCTTTTGCTTTGAGTTCTCAGGGCAAGCCTGTGTCAAAACAAACTATTTCTAGATGGATTGGGTGTTGCATTACATTTTGTTATTCCCATCATGGCAAGGAGATTCCAGCTGGGATTAGGCCTCATTCCACTAGGGCTACTGCCACTTCAACAGCATTTCTGAGGGGTGGCAACTAAGGATATTTTGGAGGCAGCTACTTGGAGTTCAGTGCATACTTTCTCTAAGCATTATCACCTTCCTCTCTACTCTAAGTCTAGGGCTGGTTTTGCCACAGCTATTTTGCAAGGCATGTTGTCAGTTCCTGCTTCCTTATGATTTGCCAGCCTCCCTTACCTCTGCTTTGGGATTCTACCCAATAGTTAGGACTGCAGCAATGTGGAATGAAGAACATAGTACAGTTTTGTACCTACCATAAATGTAGATGTTCGAGGATCCACATTGCTGCAGTCCAATTTACCCTCCCTCCTTCCCCTCTGTGTTTAGGGGTGGTTGTGTAGGTGAGGTTATATTCTGCTAATTTTGTATATTTTGTATATATATTTTGGTGCAGGTTTGTTGGGAGTTTTGGTTTTGGCCTTATCTTTTAGGGTCTTCTGACATCTGGGGCAAGAAAAGACTGAGGATATGACGTCGGTCATGCGCATTAGTACCCTGACGTACTGACGCCAGTCTAATGCGCCCTGACCGACGTCAGCCATATACTTTGGTATTCGGGCCGACTGGACAGCGGACTACCCAATAGTTAGGACTGCAGCAATGTGGATCCTCGAACATCTACATTTATGGTAGGTACAAAACTGTACTTTTCCATTTATGAATTTTTCTATTTATGAATTTTAATAGTCAGTTGATTTCTTAATAATGAATTTTAACTATGATTGATTAATTGAGGGTTTAATTGAGTAAACTGTTTAATGCTGGGTTGGGTTATCTGATATTTGTTCTGATGAAGTCCCTTGTATTGTGGGAAGAAAGTGCTTAACGTGGATTATATTGTTCTATGTGTCATTAAAGTTGGTTGGTTCTTCTATAGCTGTGGTGTGCTGTTGGCTTAATCTCCAGGCCTTACCTAATAATATTAAGGCTAAGCTCCTAGATGCTTCTTTGGACAGTCAAAATCTTTGATACAGCTGCTGCTGGCTTATTTAAGACTCTACAAGACAGAGGTAAAGTTATGCAGGATCTTAAACAATTTTTTCTCCCATCACCAAATTTCACAAAAATCTCATCAGCCTTCTAAAGGGAAAAGGGTTTCTAAGCGCATGTTCTCTGAGAAGCCCACCCAGACTTTTAAAGCTCAAAAGCCCCTTTTTCAAGAAAAAATCTGTCTCTGGCTGACCTATTTTCTCCCTCTCCCCTCTGCCAGGTTCCCATGTGTCTTCAGTCTTTCTCTGTCTCGCAACAGATTACTTCAAACTCTTGGGTTCTGTCCATTATCTGTCAGTTATTTTATGGTATGGAAGTCCCTTTCCCACTTCTCAGGTTTCTTCGACCTCCTCCAGACCAGTTTCTTCAGTTTTCTGTGATTCTGCAGAATCTGTTGGATCTGGGCACCATCTAGGCCATTCTGGTATCCCAAGGAGGAGCAGGATTTTACTCCAGCATGTTTCTGGTTCCCAGAAAAGATGTGTCATGGAGACTTGTCCTAGACCTGTCCTTTCTCAACATTTCTTTCCGGATGCTTTCCCTCCAGATTCTGCTTTCTCTCTTACTACTTCAGGCCTTTCTGGTCTGTCTAGATCCGAAGGATGCCTGTCGTCATATTTCCATTCACTCTGTCTTCAGGAAGTTTTTATGTTCGTATGTCTATACGTGTACAGTTGATGTATTAAGAACTCACTTGTATGTATTACTCTGTATCCATGTGTTACTTCTTTTGTGTCATATTTTGAAATGTTGTACAATTCTGTTTTAAATGTGGAACATTTCTCCCCAGGCCTCCACTGAAAAAGGATCTGTGTCCAGTCAGACTTTCCTAGTAAACAAATGTAAAATAATAAATGTTTCTCTGATCTGATGTCCTTTTCATTCTTTCTCAACAAATGGGTTACAGATCTGATCCTTGGATCTAACTCTGCCACATACTATATACTTTGGATCCAACTCTTGAGCTCCTGCTTCTGCCCATAATGCCCTAGTCCATCTTCAATATCTCAGCTCTCATTTGCCTGCATTGTGCTCAGATGTAGGGTCCTTCGCTCGAGTGTTTAGTATACAGTTTCTAATACTTTTTTTTCATAAGTAAGATTGTTTTATTTACACTAATCTTTAATCTTCTTTAACTTTCTCTCCCTCTTAGTTATTGCAAATATCAGGGACCTTTCCATGATCCATGCAGGAACAGTTCCTCCAGAGGCAGGTCTGCAGAATCAGGATTTCTGCAGTTCCATTGTGGTCAGATCCTTTCAGTGCTCTTAAAATGCTGCCCGATTGTCCATCTCTGGAGGCAGTCAGGAAACTATAGTCCTTGCATCCAGATGCCTGATCTTCTATAACAAAAGATTCCTGGGTGCTGAAAATAATATTCCTGAGGTACTTCATAACATTTTTCTAACCCCCAATCTACAAAAGAAAAACACTTCCCAATGTTCCACCTAGTCAGTGGAAGGCAGTAGTCAAAGAAATTAAAAAGTTGCTAGACAGTCACCCAAGAGATCCCACCAGACCAATTAGGATTGGAAGTTATGCTTCTTTCTATTGCCCATAAAGATAGGGGACCCGAGATCAATTTTGGATCTGAGCAAACTGAATCAGTACATGAAAAAGTCAAATTACCAAATGGTCACAGTCCAGTCTATTCTGCCATTTCTTCGCAGGGACAATTGAATGTGCTGTATTAATTTTCAGAATGCATATTATATTATCAAAATAGACAGGCACTCTCAAAGACACTTTCAACTGGGAGCCAATCACTACCAGTCCAGAGCCGTACCCTTTGGACTCACCACAGCCCCCAGGTTGTTCACCAGATATATGGCAATGGTAGCAGCTCACTTGAGACTCCAGTATTTAGAGTGTTTCCTTATCTTGACACCTGGCTTCTCACCAGCCCCTCCGTGCATCTCCTTCAACAATCCAGGGACTGTATGCTCCAGATCTGTCACTCACTGGGAATAACAATCAATTACGCTGAATCAAATCTGACACCTGTACATAGCCTGGAGTTTATTGGTGCATATCCGAATATGACAACGCAAATTGCATCCTTACCAACTCACTGCACAGACGGTCAGATCTCAGGTCATCAAATTCTTTTCCATTCATCTCCTCCAGCCAGATTCATTCTTCAAGCTGTGGGATCTGTGGCAGCAGCATTAGTACTTCTTCCCTTAGCACGATACTATATGCGTGTTCTTCAAAGGATTCTAGCTGTTAAGGTGTTCAGTGGTCTATTTTTCGACATCTCCTTTCCTTTCCAGTCAAGCTCACACCAATTTGCATCCTTTCATTTTCATTCTTCCTCAACTCCACCCCCCCCCCCATCCATCACCCTTCCTAAAATCTTCTGGAGAAATGTGTTGAATTTCTTATTGGAACTTATAGTGCCAGGTTTGAGCCCCATTCTTTGAACTGTCCCTTTCTTTAATTAATTTATGGGGATTTCATGGTAACAGACTTGATCTGAGTTATTGAGGATGGACTACAGCATTGTAGGTAGAGGAAGGAGCTTGAAAGTTGGATCCAAAATCTATAATGTGGCCGAGTCAGAT
Organism: Protopterus annectens; assembly: GCF_019279795.1. Classification (NCBI taxonomy): domain Eukaryota; kingdom Metazoa; phylum Chordata; order Ceratodontiformes; family Protopteridae; genus Protopterus; species Protopterus annectens. Next base: position 1,691,102,579 of record NC_056725.1, on the reverse strand, counting down.
CTAATGATTGAATCCGTAACTCATTCGTTGTGGAAAAATGAAAATGGACAACACAGAATGACTAGTTTTGGCGAGTGCATAACTTTTAATTTCTTCCTCTTATTTTCCATTCTCTGCTTTGCCTTTTGGTCTTTTTTTGACCCAAGGATATCCATCAAATATCTGGCCCATTATAGCCTTTTGCAAGCGAAAGAGAGTCCCGATATTCCCATATCTGGACAACCTGCTTCTTTAGGCTCCCTTCCCTCTCAACCCTAGCTTCTGCAGGAACTGCAGTACACCGTGCTGCTTCTCCGTCTCTGGGATTCACCATCAGTCTCAAGAAGTCAGTTCTGGCTCCTTTTCAAGACCACATTTTTCTGGGTTGCTGAATCTAAACCATAACCATCCCAATGTTGGCTTCTACTCTTCTACCAAGGTTCCGACTATGACAACCTACTTACAGTCTCTACTTCTCCTTTCTCTCATTCTTACAAACATATTTTTCAGAGCCTTTGGGGTCATGGCATTTACCATTGCCATGCTTCCGTTTGCCAAGCTTCATATGAAAGAACTTCAGTGGTACCTACAAACTGAGTGCCACACACTCGAGTTTCCAGTTCCCTTAGTACTTTGTCTCAGACTCTAGTTGCATTGGTGGATTCAGCAGATCAGACTCCTAACCCTACTCGAGCTGTTCACAGATGCTTCCAGTCTGGGATGGGGGGAGCCCTTTCCAACAATCTGAAGTTTCAGGGTCTGTGATCCCTCCGTTAGAGGTCAGACCACATCAGCATAAAAGAGATGAGATGAGGGCAGTCATTCTTGCTTTTCAGGCCTTCCATTCTCTCTGATCTCTAGGCCCTTTGCAGGTCTTTAAAGACAACACCATAGTCCTGTCCCTTCAGAACACAAAATTGTGGCAGACTTCCTGAGCAGGTCCAGGATGTAATCTCCTAAGTGGATACTGCAGAGAGAGAGAGGTCTCTCTGGATGGTAGTACCTTAGTGATGTATTCCTCCAATGGATATTTTGCCTCCCCTTTGAACAGGCAACTTCCTCGCTTCTGTTCCAGTTTCCCAAGTCCTCTTACTTGGAAGGTGAATGCCATGTCCTTTTCTTGTAAGGCATTGTTCCTATATGCTTACCTACCTCTGCTTTCCAGGAACCTACGCAAGATCAGAAGGGACTTCCACCCCAGAATCTTACTGGTGATTCCCTGTTGGTCCAGACAGCACTGGTTTCCTCTTCTCTTTCACCTGGCCAGGGGTAGTCATCACAAGTTACCTCACCGGATGGATGATCTTACACAAGCAAGAAGTCTCTCATTCACTTTCCCTTGTCCACTCTTCAGTTGACACTTCGGGTGATATGGGTTTGATCCCTTTTAGAAACACCTTTTCTGAGAATATTCTTGGGGATCTCCAGGAGGCCAGGAAACTCACTACCAGGAAATCTATTTGGGTAAATGGAAGAGATTTTCTGTTTGGAGTCTCAAGCATCACCAGGATCCCTTTTCAGGTTCTGTATTAGGTTGCCAAAATGGCATTCTGGCGAACACCTAATCATCGACCCTTAATCAGCAAAACTTGCTTCAGCAATTCACTGAATTCACTAAGGGCAATGAAATAGTTGCCCAAAGCACAAGAGACAACTACAGAACTTTGCCCTTTTCCCCACTGCAGTGTAATCTCGGAGTTGGTATATATATATATATATATATATATATATATATATATATATATATATATATAGATACATATATATATATAGATACATATATATATATATAGATACATATATATATAGATACATATATATATATAGATACATATATATATATATATATATATATATATATATATATATATAGTTAGGGGGGTGTGGGGACTGAAGCCTCCCTTGGGTGGGTTCAGTTTAACTGTACATTGGTCCATTGTGCTTCGGGCAACTATTTCACTGCCCTTAGTAAATTCAGCAGATTGCTGACTCAATTTTCACTGATTATGGGTCGATGATTAGGTATTCGCTGGAATGCCATTTCACCAACCTAATATAGACCCCACTTTTCACTGGGTGTCCCTTTGGTCCTTTCCTACTTGTGTAAACTGCTCCATGCTGACTTAGCGTATTCTTCTGTTAAAGCTCACTTGTCAATCTCTGCTTGTCTGCCCTTGAACCCACCATTGTCCTCTTGTTTTTGAGGTTAAACAATTCCTTAAAGGCATCCTTCATATCAAGCCTCCAAGAAAACCTTTTCTTCCCTCTTGGGACCTTAATGTTCTCCTTAGAAAATTGACTTGAGGTCCTTTTCAGCCTGCTTCTTCCTGTGTGCAACTTTGCATATGAAGATTGTTTTGTTAGCTGCTCTTACTTCAGCCATGAAAGTTTCTGAACTTCTGGCTCTGATAGCTTTCCTCCTTTTTATAGGGCCATGATGTCTCTGCATACTAATCCTCTTTTTACCAAAGGTGGTCAGAGAGTTGTCTCCTGATCAGTCTCTCCAGTTTCCTTCCTTTTTTTCCTTTACCACAGCCTGCTAGTGCAAAGATTATTCACACCTTGGATCTACATAGACAGCTTGGGTATTATTTGTATAAGATAAAGGCTGTCCACAAATCTTAGTATCTTTTTGTTTGTTTTCATGCCAGGGCATTGGGTTTGGTGGTCTCTAATCAAACCATCTCCTCCTGGATTTCTAAGGCCATTTATTTTTGTTCTTTTTATGACAAACTGCTTTCTGCTTCAGTTCGAACTCATTTTACAAGGACAGTAGCCCCTTCTGGAGCTTTCTTCAAAGGTTTGGGTACTAGATACATCCTTGAAGCTACTACTTGGTCCTCAGTCCACACTTGTAGTAAACATTAAAAGTTGGATGTCATTTCTAGAGCCAGGGCTGGATCTGCCAGGGCTATCCTTCATGGGTTTATGGAGGGCTCCTCTGTGCCTTCCCCCCTCCCATCCCTTACAGTAGCTTTGGTAATCTCCCACATATGATGAGTACTGCAACAGTAATAAGAAAGGACATAGTATGGTAAGGGCTCACCATAAAAGTAGATGTCCTCCTTTCACGGTCACGGTACTCAGACCATCCCTCCCTCCTGCTCTTTTTTTTTTTTGTCGGATGCACACTCTACTAGCTGAGGGGTCTTTTCTTTTTCATTTTCTTTTTCTTGTTCTGTTCCTCTTCCCTACTGAATGCACATGTCCTTGTTTATCCTAGGGTTGCTCTAGTTCTCCTAAAGCACTTCATTTCTGATTACTGAGTGTGCGTACGTCACCTTTATACCCTACAACTGCATGGAGAGCATATGTTTGATGTATGATACTTTTGAGGAGGTAGAGGCTTTGGTATACTGTCCAGTTGTTGAGGTATCCTTGGCATGCGATCCCACATGTTATAAATACTGCAGCAGCGAGAAGTACTTATGATAAGATCTTACTGTACTTTCTGACACCTTCTCAAAACTAGGTTTTCTTGGGTTGCAGGATCCAAACTCTTACCATGAAGGCTTTTCTTCCTCCTTCCAATGTCCTCTCTTTGACAGCTTTCTTTAAGTCCCTTCTTCCTCTGTAAAAGACCCCAGCAAGATAGTTTCTAAGAGTCCTGGGGTTCATGTTATCATGGGTATTGGGTAGGTATAATGGTCACAATGTGTACCTCACAGACACAAGGTACAGGGTTTGAGTGTCACCTCTGAAAAGGAAATTGGCTAGGCTTAAAATAGTCCATAAGGGCTGCTAGTCTAGTAACTACCTATGAACCTATGGTTCACTTTGCCAGACTTCATATGAGGAAATTCCATTGGTATCTGAAGACAGTTTGGCTTCAGTATTAGCAACACCTTGACTTCAGATTTCCTATCTTGCCTTGCATAAGGAAGGAATTTCTTTGGCTCAGTCAGATATCTCTAAATCCAGGCGTTCCCTTTCTGGGATCTCCCTCCACTCAGGAGCCATTTACGGATTAATCAGACCTAGCCTGGGAGGCTTGTTCTGACAGCATCAGGGTTCAGGGTGTCTGGTCTCCTCAGGAGATGATAGAGTATATCAATGTTAAAGAAATGAAAGCTCTGATCTTGGCTCTTCAAGCACTGCATTATCTCTGGTCTCCAAATCCACTCAGGGTCTTTAAGGACGACAGTATTGTAACATGGAACATCAACTAATGAAGGGGGGGCTTACCACCTTTGCAGACTAGCTATCATAGCATGTAACATTGCTATATGCCATTGGTTGATTCTTCAAGCAGTCTGTTCCCTCAGAAAACAATGTAGTGGCAGACTAAGCAGATCCGGGGCAAATCCTCATGAGTGGATGTTAAACAGAAAAGTTTTCCTGGACATTGTATGCTGGTGGAGTACTTTTCCAGTGAATGTATGTGCTTTCTCTCAAGACAGACAACTTCCTAAGTTCTGGTCAAGAGAACTGTGTCCTCTTGCTTAGAAATTGCCTTTTTCTTGGAGAGGGAAGCACCTCTATACAACCTGCCTTCCTCTTTTGCTAAAGGTCCTAACACAAGATCATGATGGACAGGCCCAAAATGTTGCTGACTTCCTTTTGACTCAGGCAGCATTGGTTTCCCCTTCTGTTTCACCTGGCCAGAGGCATTTACCACAAGTTACCTCACAGAAGGTATACTCACACAGGACAAGGGATTTCTCATTCACTTTAATTTCTCTCAACAACTGACACTTTGGGTGATAAGGTTTTGATTCCTTTTAGGCACCGCTTTTCTGAGGATGTCCTTTGGTTTTTGCATGAGGCAAGACAACAAACTGTAAGAAAATCATATGTTGCTAAGTGGAAAAGATTTTCTTCTTTGTGTAACATTCTTAAAGTTAACTCTGCCAACTTTTAAACCGGACCCTACTTTCATTTTGAAATTGTGTACCTGGCAAACTGCTCTGTTGGTGGCCTTAACTTCTGCCAAAAGTGTCTCTTAACTTCAGGATCTTATGGCCATTCCTCATTTTCTAGTTTTCTACAGAGATAGGATGTCTGTTAGAACTAGTTCTACTTTTATGCCCAAGATTATCAGTGATGTGTCTTTAAGACAGACCGTCCATTTTCCCTCCTCCTTTCCTTCTCCACAAAATACAATTGAGAGGATTCTTCATTCTTTGGATTTCCATAGGTACTACCCTACCTAGATAAGACTAAAAAATATTAGAATATCTGCATAACTTTTTTTCTCTTTTCAGGAGAAGAAATTGTGTTTGGCAGTCTCCAAGCATCATCTTGGATATGTAAATCCCATTTCCTTGTTATTCTTTTCATGGAAAACGGCTTCCTCCTTTTGTTTGAACTCATTCTGCTAGGGCAGTTGCCTCTTGTGTAGATTTTTTTTTAAGAATCTCAGTGCTAGATATCCATTCTGGAAGGTGCTACTCGGTCTTCTGTGCATACTTTTACTAAGCACTACAAGCTGGATATGTTCTCAGGGGCAGAGCAAGTTTTGCTAGGTCCATCCTCCATGTTTTTTGGATGATTTCCTAGATGTCCTTCTGTTCTCATGTTGCAGTATTCATCACAGTAGGGAAGTTGCTGCCTGCAGCACTGGACATCCGGCCAGTATGCCAAAGTCTTTAGAGCAGGGAGGTACATGTGACGTCTGTGGTCAGAGCCATAAGGTGATGTCTGCATGTACCCTCGTCAGAATTTTTCTGCCGCAGTGAATGTCCGACTCCTGTTCACCAGTTCTGGAAGCAGATCACTCGTTAGCTAGACGACCGCAACAGACAAGTACCCTGTTGGGTTTTCTTTTTGTTTTTTGCTAGTTCCTCAGATGTACATGTTCACTAGAAAGGGGGAAAGTGTGCTTGTGGGAGAGAAACTAACCAAGCTAAATGAAAAACCCCTATGTAACTCTGAATAGCAGACTGGATAACAGGACACAGCCTATTAGTGTCAAAGGCGTGCTGTCATGAAAAAGGGTAGTCACCAGCAATGTCCTCCAAGGATCAGTTCTGGAATCACTTCTCTTTGATATTTACTTCTCAGATGGCAAGGCCGATGTCAAGGGCCTGTGACTGACCAAGTTTGCAAAGGACTGTAAACACAGTGCTGTTATAAACTCCCCATCTGACAAGTGATGCTTGGATTACAGCCTTAAAGTGAATGCTAAGCATTGCAGCATTATGTCCTTTGATAGAAAGGGGCACCCATCCACCTACTACATAAATGATACAGCTGTAAAAATTCTCAGACATTAGAAACCTGAGCACTTATGTTGACAACGAACTATCCTTTGATCACACTGTAGTCACTTTTGCCAGGAAATCCTTTTATCTTTCCAGACCATTTATATAATACCCTTTTTCCTACCCCCCCCCCCTTAACAGTAAGTACATTTCTTGATGTTTCACCCAGTCACAGGAAAGCAGCAGCACTGGAAAGAAAAAAAGCTGCTAGAAAAAAGAGCCAACAAAGAGGTCTCCACAGACCAGAAAGAGTCTGGAATTTACTCAGAGTTCTTATTAGTGCCAAAGAAAACAGGAGACTGGAGACCAGTTTTGGATCTCAGCATTTTGAACAAGTCAATTCAGTACACCGAGTTCCGGATGATCACGGTTCAGTCCATTTTGCCTTTTCTGCATAAGGGCGACTGGATCTGCTTAATAGATCTTCAGGATTCATACTATCATATAAAAATGAACAGATAATCCAGAAGATATCTACACTTCTGGATGGGAGCCAGTCATTACCAATTCAGAGCTCTGCCCTTTGGTCTCACCACAGCCCCCAGGGTGTTCAAATGCATGGCATTAGTGGTGGCTCACTTGAGACTGCAAGGATTTCAGGTGTTTCCTTTCTTGGACGACTGGTTTATAACTGCTCCAGCCAGGCATCATCTGATCAAAGCACGAAATTATGTAGTCCAGTTATGCTGTCACCTGGGAATTTATATGAATCAAATCAAATCTTGTTTAGAACCAGCTCAAATATTGGAGTTCATTGGAGGTTTGTTCAACACAGTATCCCTGACAGCCTACCTTCCTTTACCAAGGGTACAAACCATACAATTCCAGGCCAAAAAGGTAATTCAAAAGTTTTCTTTCTCAGCTCAATTGATCCTTCAAGCTTTGGGGTCAATGTCCACTGTGATAGTTTTGGTTCCATTAGCAAGATACCACATGAGAATTATTCAGTGGACCCTAGCGACTCGGTGGTCTATTCTTCACCACCCTTTATCCATCCACATCAAGATAACTCAGGCTTGCAAAAATTACCTCCTTTGGTGGATTTACTCCGATCAGGTTATGCAGGGTCATCTCTACATTCTCACTCAGCCCAAGGCCGTAGTTACCATGGACACTTCCCAGATCAGGTGGGGGAGGCACTTCTTGGGAAAGACAGTCCAAGGCACGTGGTTCCCCATAGAGGCCAATGCATATGTCAATGTCCTAAAAATAAGAGCTGTCCTCCTAGCATTGCAGGCCTTCCAAGATTCACACCCCTCCAGGACAGTTGTGATTCAGACTGACAGTATGTCAGTGGTCTGGTACATTAACAAACAAGGAAGTACCAAAGCTTTATCTCCTGTGTCGAGAAACCTTGATTATGGCAATGGGCACTCTCATCCAGTTGATTTCTAATAGCAACGCACATTCCAGGGAAACCCAGCGTGATAGTAGACAGGTTAAGCAGGTCCATTCTAATGCCTCGCTATTGGTCACTCAGTATGAAAGTGGTGGAAAAGATATTCCATCGATGGGGCCAGCCTTACTGCAACCTCTTCGCATCTCCCCTCAACATGTGCAGCAGGTTCTTTGCCCTGATCCCCCCACTGGGGGAGTCGCCGAGAAACGCACTTCCCCATGACTGGCCCCCAGTCTCCTCTACACCTTTCTCCCAGTACCTTTAATCCCCAAATTCCTTCAGAAAGCATCTTGATTAAAGAGTACAGTCATCCTCACCGCTCCTTGTTGGCCTCATCAGATTTGGTTCCCCTTTCTTTGGCCTGCTTCATTTACCATGGATTCTGGAGCCAGTTCCAGAGCTCCTGTCTCACCCAATAGATGTAAAGCACCCGGATAGTTTAGGCCTAAGGTTGACTGTATAGTTTCTCCACTTCTGTTGATAGCTAAACAGCCCAGGCTGTCCTTCCCTGTCCACCACATTCTTTTGTCTTTCCACAAAGCTTCCACTAGAAAAATTTACAAAAGTAAATGGAAAAGATTTGTTGGTTTGAAACAGCAAAATGACACTGATCCCTTTTCCGTGCCCGTACCTAAAGTTCTCAGTTTTTTAGCTACAATTTTTAATGAAGGTGGTAGTTCTTCAACTGTTAAAGTACAACTGTCTGCCATTTGTAATTTTTACTTTGGATTAAGTATTTTGTCTTTAGCTTCTTCCAGACTTTGTAAGGCCTTTATAAGGGGAACCTCTCTTCTTAGACCCCCCCCTTTTTTTAAAGACCCCACTCCTCCATGGGATTTGAATTTGGTTTTACAATCTTTATAATCTTGCTTTGAACTGTCAGCCAAATGTGAACTAAAATGTTTAACCTTGAAGACTGTATTTTTAGTGGCCATTGTTTCTGATAGAAGAGTTTCAGAACTTCTAGTCCTGTCTTCTAAGCCTCCTTATTTGATTTTTTATAAGGATAGGGTATCCTTACAAATCAGCTCATCCTTTCTTCCTCAGGTGGTGTCAGAATCCATTATCAGTCAAACTGTCAGCCTTCCACTTTTCTTTCCAAATTTCACAAACACAAAGGAGAATATATGTTGCACCTGTTGGATGCTCACAGATAGTTAAGCTTTTATCTACGTAGGACAAAATTTTTCAGGAAATCTGATCAATTGTTTGTTTCCTTTTCAGGTTCAGAATTGGGCAAACCAGTTACTAAAGTGACTTTAGCCAAGTGGTTAACTATTTCCTTTGTTTACAAAAATTAGGTTAGTCTTTGCCAAAACCTTTAAAGGTTCATTCCTCCAGGTCTGTGGCTACTACTTCTATATTCTTATGCATGTATTCATGGAATGGTATTTGTGCAGCTGCAGCTTGGGCTAGTCCTCATACCTTTGTTGCTCATTACAAACTAGATCTGGTCTCTAGGGGAAGAGCAGCCTTTGGCTTAGCAGTGCTCAGGAATATCCTTCCTTAAATTCCTGCCAGGATTTGGGTAGCTGGGGACTCTGTCCCATTTGTTGAGGAATGAATGAAAATAAAATCAGATAAAAAGAAGTTTATGTAGTCACCATAATGTTTCATCTGTGTTGTCCATTTTCATTCTTTCTTAACTCCTCTCCCTCCAGCTCCTTACCAGTTTGACTTCTGGAAGGATTAGAAGATGCTAAAATAACCAGTGTTCCTTTATTTGAGCTCCAGATACTGTTATCACATCATCTTTTTTATTTATTAAATTTTGTGTAGGCTTAAAATGCCAACGAACAGGAGCTGAGGTATGGCAGGATATTAGTGGACTAGTGCATTATGGGTAAGGGGGAGCTCAAAAGTGTCAGTGTTCCATGTGCTGGAAAAAGTGCCTGAGTGGTATTCGAGCATCTGATCTGAACCCATTTGTTGAGGAAGAATGAAAATGGACAACACAGGTGGAATGTTATGGTGAGTACATAACTTTTTTTAAAGCACTTTTGACCTAAAAGAGGACAAAAGTTCCAAACTGAAGTTTACTCTAGTAAACTGTCTGTTTTGTAACCCAGGAGTGTCCAGTTTGGTGTTTCTTGCACTTCCACTTTGTTTTTAGATTTAATTTTTCACTGCTTGGATTCTTCCCAACAGTTGTCTACTCCAGAAGACATACTCACCACATTGTTTAATCTGTGAGAAAGACTTCTGCAGTGGGTGCTTATAACCCTTCTTCAGTACGCAGTCTGTCTGTCCTGTGGTTGCGAATGTCTTTTCGTGCAGGTTGAGCAAATATATATTATTGCATGATGTGTTCATTTTATTCCTGCCTTACAGACTGTACTCATTCAGTACATGGGTTACACATGCTGTTTTAGGATCCAGTGCTGTGTGCTCCTCTGAACAAGGAAATAAGAGGGAACAATTTTGCTGAATTGAGGATATCAGGATAGTAAGTAGCAACAGTTGTGCACTTCTGAATGTTTTCTTTCCTAGCTGCTCATCTGGTGAGTAGATATCTATAACTTTTCTATGCAGTGTAAATGTTGAAAACTTGCTTTTTGTTTGCCCAGGAAAGTTTTTTGTTTTTAGGGGAAAAAAGCTTCCAGTTTTTAATTACATTCTTTATTCAGACTTTTTATTTATTTTTATTCTTTTGTAGGTGCTTATGGACCTTCTGTGCAGAACAACTACCCTCTCCCAGCAGGACAGTTTGTGTATCCTTCTACATATCCTCCTTACCAAGCTGCTGCCCAGACAGTTATGAGAACATGAGACACAGGAGATTTTGCTTGCCATGAAACTGAATGTACTGGAAAAGATAAATGACAAACTTGTGTGGAAGGGACATTTTCTCCCTTCCTTTCCTAGGGATAGAATGGCATACATTACCGCTATGTTTTGATAATTTTGATTGTTTCCGGAATTGGAAAGCAGGTGAAGCTGAATAACCATTTTCTTTTAGCGGGCCAAGGGATTTAGGAAGAATTACAGTTTAACCTAGTTTAACCAGTGTAATGTTTAAGAAACTACAGAGTTGAAATACTGAGGATGCTGCTTTCTACACCTTCCCTCATATTATCGTACATTTTTCGGATTTGAGTTCAGCGGTCATAGCAGATGAACCAGCCACAGTGTATTCACTAATGAAGACCCCCACAGCACATGAACCAGAATCAAAAGTAAATTACAGCTTTCTGTGAGAAATGCAGATCGGATTATTTATTCTAGAAGGAGCTTTTTCCTATTCTCACTTTTAACAGTAACCATTCATTTTCTTGTTACAGCAGTGTGGACTGAAGAACTGAAGTATATTCTTTAGGATTCCATCACTGTGAGTCGCTTTGAGTAAGAATGTATTTATATGGTGTGTATGTAGATGATTCTTGCTACTCTTTGTTTAATTACAATGCAGTTATTTTACTGCCTGCTTCCCAAGTGCATTTTTGGTTTTCTCCATGTATTTCCAGCATATGTATGACCCTTCACTGTAATTGTTGCTGGTGTACTCTGTACATACTGACATGTTTGCACAAATTCTTTAATAGTGTATCATTAATAATGGAATATCTTTAATAGCTGAAAAAGGAACAGGGCTTGTGTGTTCATATCTGTGCTTTTAACTGTTGTGCTGCACCGCTTCCATCCATATGTAAATACATGGGGTCAATGCATTTTGGAGTTTTATCGTTTTTTTTGCAGAGATGTGGTGTAGTGTTTCTTGAGGTTAAATGGAGCAGCAGTTTGAGCAGTCTGGTATTTTTAATAAAAAGGCTTTCTGTGTCATTTCTGTCATTCTGCCTGTATGTAACAAGTATACAGAGAATAAGAAAGAAAATTTGCTTGAAAACTACAAAATGTGTGGTCAGATTAAAAAAACTTGAGAGAGCATGACTTTGTGACCCCTAAAGTGTTTACATGTATGTGTCATGAATCTTGACCCACAAAATTATGTCTGTAGAACTGGAGTCATCCAAAATAGTAAAAAGATGATTGAATGGTGCCCAGTAAATGAATGTTGCAGTTTACATTAAAAAAGCTTCTTATCTCATTATCTGTATCCGTCATTTCCAGCCTTTTTTAATTTTTTTTTTATTTTTTACTTTTGTGGTTCTTTGTGCTGAGATTTCATGTGACACCAGCAGCATTTTAATAAGAGCTCCAATCAGTGTAGTATTTGATAATGTTAGTTTAAAGAAACATGTAATGATTTCTTTTTAAGAAGCTTTAAGCTGTGTATATTTTGATATTTAAAAAAATTCTTATCTTTGTGTTACAATTAAAGTTTCTTAATAAACAGCACGTTTAGGTGAATTTGTTTAGTCATGTCAGGAGATGACTGAAGAATAATTTTTCTCCCATTTGTTATCATCATGCTAATGTAAGTATTAATTCATCTCTTTTCTTAAGTTTATTTTTATGGTTATCTTAGGTGTTTTTAGTGCCAGTACCTCCTTGTATAAAACTTTGCACCCCTCATCCAGTTGATCTGAGTGTTGGGTGCAGGTAGTCACAGCTTTGCAACATAATGACAGATGTTATGTTGTCCCATCTCACCTTCGTTCTTGCTGGTTGGGTTCAGAGCCGATCCTTTTACTGAAGCTCGAGAGTTTATACTGGCTCGAGGCTAACCCCTATCCTAACATGCCTAGTGGTAGCTACCTAGATCTCGTTTGCCGCTTGCAGCATTGAGATTGCGACTACTGGCTCAGGCCAAGGACTTAAAGTTTTTTCACTTATATTATCATTTCCAGGATTTTATTGTTGAATTAACCTTGTTAGAGTGTATTATCCCCTTATAGTCTAATGACCTTTTTTGTACTTGTTGGGTGTTTTTGGCCGTCGTTTTCTCCCTCAGGCCTTGCTTTTCCCTTTGAGCACCTTTAAATTAGAGGGTGGTTCTTCTTTTTCCCCACCGTTAGAGGCTCTGCTATTGGGAGAGTCGCTATTTAAATTAGAGGCTCTCCCCCTTTCTTCTTCTCTTCCCTTTAAAAAAAAAAAAGAGATACCCATTTTGGGCTAGCCATTACAGCCTTATTTATAGTTTTTAGTTGTGTGCTGTTGGATGTTACAACCTTGTTTCTCGCTGTGGTAAATATTTTTCTCTATTTATCCGTAATGTCCAAAGAGTCGAAACCCACTGGGTTCAAAACATGCGACCCATTTTGCCAAAAAATATTCCTTATGGATGGGCACATGAGTTGTGTATACTGTTTAGGGGCTGTTCACCTGCAGGACTCATGCCTTCAGTTCCAGAGTCCTGCAGGAGAGAAAGAACAAGTTAATTTTGCGTGGCCTTCTGAAGAACCCTCAAGATTCGTCGTCTCAGAGTCCTCAGCCAGCAAAATTGTCAGAAAAATGCACTAAGCCATCGGTTCTGAGTTTGGAACAGTCTAAATCCACTGTGAAACCTTCGGCTCTGTCGGCTCCCAGTGTTGGCTCTGACAAAGCTAAGTCTCCGGCAGCTCCATCAGTGTCCTTGGAGCCAGTCTGGACCCATAAAAGAACAAGGTCTCTTCCTTTGGAACTGGTATGCTCTGCTCCACAATCTCCTTTGTTGCAATCTGGAGCAGGCAGTCACCGGTCCTCTTCCCACTCCCCTCAGTCCTTCAGGCTTTTGGATCATGACGTGGAGAGAGTGGTCAATAGGCTCCTCAAGTCACAGGCACTTGCCAAATTACTATCGAGCCCAGCCCATAAGGAATTGGCTCCTTCTGCCCACCCAGCTTCTCCATTGGTTCCTCCTCCGACTCTCTTGAGCTCGGAGATGGAGTGCACGGAGGTTGTGTTGGTGGAACCATGGGCTCAGGTTACTTCTTTATTGGTTCCGACACCCGCTTCTATCTCCTCGATGTCTCAGTCCATCGAGAGATCTGGGCACCAAAGCTCTCTCGCCAGCTCCGAGGGGGGAAGTGACATCGGACCCTTGTCCGGCCCTGCTCTCCTTCTTGGAGCTTCAGCACAGGTGAGCTTGGTTCCCACGTCAGCCTCAGAGCCGTCGCTCTCAGTTCGCAGGAGATCTATGGGCTCTTCGGAGCCAGAGGCTCCTTCAACTCAAGACCGTGATGCCTTCGGGGTGATGAGGAGTGTGCTGTCTCCTGAGAGCTTCCACCCTTGGCTCCATTGGCTCCCTCTCCCTCCGTGCCTCTGCCTGCCTTTGACCCTCCTCCTGCATCCATAGGGAACCTATGCCCCAGGATGCCCCATTGGGCGAACCCACTTCTTCTGAAACCTCCCGCGAACACTCGGAGGTTCCTCGGAAGAAAAAATGTAAGAAGAAGCATCTGCACTCCCATGAGTCCATCACGTTGGACACAGACTTGGATGAATCGGAAGGGTCTCCACAGTCCCCTTCTGAGGATGTCTCTTTTTCACACATCTTGGAAATCCTTAGACAGAGGGGTGGCTGGAAGTCCCTAGCCCCTTCTGAGGATGAGTCTGTCTACCTGGACGAATTCAGTTCCCAACCTTCTACCTCTTGGGTGTCTCTGCCTTTTGATCCACTTTTGTCTGTAGTGAGTCGAAAGGCGTGAAGCGCTCCAGAGACCATGGAACCAGTTCCGAGGAGACCAAACAGATTTATTACTGCCACCAAGGACAAATCCTTTCTTTCCAAAGGGGTCCCTGTTGATGCCATGGTGGTGGCAGCAGCCACTGAGAAGAAACTTGCTGAAACTTCTTCATCTGTCGATCCGCCGAACAAGAAGTCTCGTACGATGGACAGGTATGGGAACCATATGTTCTCTTCAGCGACCTTTGCTCTCAGGTCACTGAATTACTTGTCACACTTCACACGACTTCAGAGGGATCTCCTCAAAGAAGTAGGAGATACCCTGCAAGATCCTACAGCTGAGGGAGTTGCAAACAGGGCACCTTCCCAGCTTGCAACCTTAACTTCAGTGGTTAGCTCCTCCATGAGGCTCATTTCTTATTTGGCAGATGGCGCGAGTAGGGCAGCAGGTACCAGAGTTGCTTTGCGGAGACACTCCTGGATGCACCTTTGTCAGTTTGCAGAACCTTTCAAGTCTTCATTTACCAGTGCCCTCTTTGATGGCTCGTCCTTGTTTGGGCCTCTGGTAAAAGAGACTCTCACCAGGTGTGAACAAAATGGCAAGACTCTCTCTGCCATAGGAGTCTGTTTTTCCACGCCATCTAGACCCTATCCTAAAGGTCAGAAGAGTGGAAAGATGTGGTTTCAAAAATCCCAGGGAGCTTCGCCTGACATACATGGAGATTTTTCCCCCAGGGGCAGAGGGGGAAAACAACAATGGAAGATGCCCTCGCAGCAGATGGGGGCCGCAACAGCAGGGCGACAGAGATACAGTCTCTGCTTGGCCCTTCCAGCACACCTGAAGGGAGGCCCGACTGTCTGCCTCTGGAGGCAGTCAGTGGCAGACTGTCTTTGTACCCAGCAGCCTGGCAAGCTATCACGAATGAAGCATAGGTACTGTCAGTAATATCCAGGGGTTACAAAATTCCCTTTTCCCAGTTACCCCCCTCAAGAGAAAAACATTCTATCCCAGATGTTTCACCCAGTCTTTGGGATCAAGCAATCCTAGAGGTACAAAATTGCCAGAAGAAAGAGCCTTCCAAGAAGTCCCCGCAGGCCAAATTGAATCCGGAACTTACTCAAGGTTCTTTTTAGTTCCAAAAAAGACGGGGGGACTGGAGACCCATTTGGATCTCAGCAAGCTAAACAAATTGGTAAAAAAGATAAAGTTCTGGATGGTAACACAGCAGTCCATTCTTCCCTTCCTGGGTCAGAACAATTGGATGTGCTCTGTAGATCTCCAGGATGCGTACTACCACATAAAAATGGACAGGCAATCCAGGAGATTCCTACGCTTCTGGATGGGAGCCAGTCATTATCAGGTCAGAGCCCTGCCTTTTGGTCTCATCACCGCGCCCAGGGTGTTCACCAAGTGTATGGCAGTGGTCACGGCTTGCCTGAGGCATCTAGGATTCCAGGTGTTCCCATATCTAGACGACTGTCTTCTCACTGCTACCACCGAGCATCAACTAATCAAAGCACGGGACTACACATTTCAAACTTGTTCCCAGTTAGGCATCACCATAAACTACGAAAAGTCTGCCTTGTTGCCTTTTCAGTCTCTTACCTTCATAGGGGCAGACTTAGATACAAAACGCATGATAGCGAAGCTGCCTTAAGACAGGGTGTCAACCATTCATCAGCAAGTTTCGTTTCTTATAAAGAAGACGAGAGTTCAGGCAAGAGAAGTATTACAAGTCTCGGGCTCAATGGCCGCAGCAATTACACTAGTTCCTATGACTCACTTCCACATGAGGATTCTGCGGTGGGGTCTTTTTGCTCAGTGGTCTTTCCAGGATTTACCAGTGTCACACATGATCTTGATCACGGAAACTTGCAAAAAGGACTTAATATGGTGGCTTCTCTCCCCCCAGGTGACTTTGGGCAGGCCCTTTCTAGACCCCCATCCAGTAGCCACAGTGACCACGGACAGCTCGCAGATCGGGTGGGGGGACATTATCTGGGACAGACTGTCCAAGGAATGTGGTAACCTCACGATTACCATTTGCACATCAATGTTCTAGAGATGAGAGCTGTGCTCCTGGTGTTGCAAGCACTTCAAGACTATCTACCTACCAAGACCATTGCAATTCAGACAGACAACATGTCAGTGGTATGGTACATCAACAAGCAGGGTGAACCAGGTCTCGCCCCTCGTGCCGAGAGGCCCTCAGACTGTGGCAATGGGCGATTTCCTCCCATTTTCTGACAGCAGTGCATATCCCTGTGACATGCAACGTAATAGCGAACAGGCTCAGCAGGGCTATCCTCATGCCTCATGAGTGGTCTCTGAAACAGGAAATTGTGGATCTTATTTTCCACAAATGGGGCCAGCCTTGCTGCAATCTCTTTGCCTCTCCCCTCAACAGCAAATGCAGCAGCTACTTCTCCCTTGTTCCTCCTCCAGATCAGACACCCAGGGACGCTCTAGCCCACGATTGGCCTCAGGGACTCCTTTATGCATTTCCCCCCTTCCCCTAATTCCAAGTAATTCAGAAAGCAAAATCGTTGGGTTGCAAAATGATTCTCATTGCCCCCTATTGGCCTCAACAGATTTGGTTTCCATTCCTTCACCCCCACCTTCTACCCCATCCTTGGATTGTGGACCCAGTACCGGACCTCTTGATTCATCAATCAGGCGGGCTACACCAATCCCTCAAGCTCACAGCTTGGTTACTCCACTTCCAATCCTAGCCTGGCTCCCCAATATTTCCCCAGCAGTGCGTGATATTGTTTCCTCCCATAAGACAAATACAAGGAAAGTCTATGCTAGCAAATGGAAACGATTCTCTTACTGGGCAGAATCCAGGAATTTAGATCCTTTTACAGCTCCTGTACACAAGATTTTGGATTTCTTAGCAGAACTGTTTCATTCTGGTGCAGCGGCTGCTACTGTCAGAGTACAACTAGCTGCCATTTCAAATTTTCATGTTGGAGTTTCTAACTCCAGCATAATGTCTCACAAACTCTGTAAGGCCTTCATGAGAGGTACATCTCTACTTAAACCCCCAGTGAAAGAGCCCCTTCCACCTTGGGATCTCAATTTGGTTCTGGCCTCCTTGATACTGCCGCCCTTTGAACCAGCAGCATCATGTCCCTTGAAATTTCTCTCTTGGAAAACTTTTTTCTTAGTTGCTATTACTTCTGCCAGATGTGTTTCAGAACTTCATGCACTATGTGTTCTCCCTCCATACCTAGTTTTTCACAAAGACAGAGTTTCTCTGAGAACCAACCCATCTTTTCTACCTAAAGTTTGTTCAGAACACAATTTGAATCAATCCATTGACCTTTCCTGTCTTTTTCCCTAATCATTCCAACAAGGCAGAATACAGATTATACCAATTTTATGTGCTTAGACAACTGCGTTTCTATTGCCATAGAACTAAAGAGATGAGAAAATCAGATCAGTTGTTCCTTTCATTTGCTAACAACAAACAAGGCCTTCCAGTTTCTAAAGTAACATTGTCGAAATGGTTATCAGACACCATAGCCCATACCTACCATTTGCGCCAAAAAGATCTTCCAACAAAATCCAAAGGTCATTCAACCAGGTCAGTAGCTACTTCGGTAGCGTTTCAATCTAGATTGCCCATAGATTCAATTTGTGCAGCAGTTACTTGGGCAGATCCTCATACATTAATTTCTCATTACAAAGTAGATGTAGTCTCCCGGGGCAGGGCTTCCTTTGGTTCCACGGTTCTGAAGAGTCTGTTCCAATGAGCCACCCAGAATTGAGGTGCTAGGGACGCTGTCCCATCCAACAAGAATGAAGGCAATATTGGACAACTTAACATAAAGAAGTTATGTACCTAACATAACGTTCCATGTTAGTTGTCCATCTCGCCTTCCTTCTTGCGTCCCTCCCTCCTTCCCCCTTCCTCGAGGATTGAGAGGAGTTTCTCAATGGTTTCACTGGCTGATTTGTTTTGTTATTAGTTGCTTCCCAACCAAACTATGACAATTAACTGTATATCCAGGTTTATTAATGGATTATCTTCTATAATTATGTCTAGTGTGAGCTATCTCAAATGAGATCTGGGTAGCTGACGCTGGGCATTCTGGGATAAGGGGTAGCCTCGAGCCAGTAAAGAGCTCTCGAGCTATAGTAAGTGGCCGAGCCAGAGCCAAGGATCGGCTCCAAACCCATCCAGCAAGAAGGAAGGCGAGATGAAGGACAACTAACATGGAACGTTATGGTAGGTACATAACTTATTTTTTCTTTTGCTTAGGGGAAGGCCACAACTACAGGTCTTGTGACATCTGCCAGTCCTTTGTTCCCAAAACCTTGTGAAGTTGTCTGGCTGCTTTAAAAATATATTTAGAGAATCAAAGGCTCTGAAGTTTGGTGTTAGGTATGGAAGGTGGGGTAGGTACCTCCGAGGAGCCGCCTCAGAAGAAGGCCAAAAAAGTTAGGCCCGATGCCCATGCTGCACCTCAGGAGTCCGGTGAGACTCTCAAGGCGGATGATAAAACAGTCCCATTGGACGTAAGTTCCACAGCGGGAACTATGGTGGAAGCGGGTTCAGTGGAAATCCAGAGCACGTCCGCTGAGGTTGTTCAGCCATCAGGCTCTGATGGTGAGGGGGAACCAGTGGCATCAGAGGGGCCTACTGCCACCTTACCATCCATCCCAACGTTGGCTCCCAAGCCGACTGTTTCTCCTGTTTCTTTGAAAAAGAAAAGCACAGAACTACAGAATCTACACCTGGATGGAAATCATTCTCACAGAACTTGTTCAGGGCTTTCCAGGCCCTTAAGTCTCGGGTGCCCCAGCCAGTTCAACACCCTGTGCAGCCCTTGGAAGACTCAGAGGAAGAACTCTCTTCCTCAGGTGAATCCCTGACTTACAGTTTCCAAATCGAGTCCCCCAAGCACTTTGCTACGCTCGAGGAGGAAGACACTATTAGTCGAGAATCTCCTGGGGAAGAATTTTCTTTTGGGGATACCATTACATTAATGAGATGGCATTTCAAATGGGAGGTCTCTGATGTGTCTGAGAAAAAAAGGTATTTTGAACTCCTGCAGATGAGCCAACCTTCTCCGTCTGCAGTTCCTCCTTTGCTTTCAGCTTTTCAGGATGCCTTTCAAGCTGCATCTCAGGCCCCAGCCTCACAACCTCCTGTTTCTAAACAACCTGATAGATTTTACAAGTCCCCCAACAGACACAATTCCAGTTCAAGAATCTTCCTGCAGACCCTGCAGTTATTGCTGTGTCAGCAGACAAATCCTGCAGGCAGTTGTCCTCTACTTTATTCCCCACAGGTAAAGATAGTAAGTTCATGGATAGACAGGGGAAGAAAATCTACACTTCTTCCACCCTGGCCATTAGAGCTATTAATTATCAAACCCACATGGGTAGATTTGTACTAGATACCTTCTCTAAGGCTACTGCCCTAATGTCTGAGGTGCCAGATTCTCCTGCCAGGTCTCAGCTAACTGCCCTGCTCTCTACTGCCTCTCAGGTGACCAGACACTCTATCAAGTGCAGCTATGATGCTGTAGAAGCATCATCCAATTCTGCAGCATCTGTCTCTGTCCTGAGAAGGTATACCTGGCTGAGACTCCAGCCTCTGCCCTTGGATGTACAGGTCAAGTTACTTGATGCACCACTGGATAATAAGGCCTTTTTTGGAACCGCTTCAGCTGAGCTCCTTAAATCTCTCTAAGAAAAGTGCAAAGAGTTGCAAAATTTGAAACATTTGCTCATCTTGTCCATTCTTAGATACCACAGGAACTACCCACAAAAGGCCAATTTTGTAAGGAGGCAGTCCTCCCACTCTATTGCAGCCCAATCTAAAGGACGGAGACACCCTTGGAAGCAAACCACTCCTAGATCCTCTTACCACCTCAACCCCTACTTCCTTTTGGAGGCAGCCTGACCCAGACAGAGCTCCTCCACTGTCTCTCAAATCCCTTGGCCACATCCACCCCCCTGTCCCTCTGTATAACCCTTTCCCTACCCTCCTGGTGGAAAATCACTTGAGAGAGTTGAGTCCTTTCCATCATACAAAATGGCTATTTCATGACTTGGTATGCGGTTCCCCCCTTCCAGGGGACCCCTCAACCTCCTTCGAATCAGCATCACCTTTTTCCTCCAATTCTGGAACAGCTCTTATCTCAGGACACAATAGAACATGCCACTCGGGATTAGACAGCCAAGGGATTTTATTCCAGATTGTTTTTGGTCCCAAGAAAAGATGGTCCTTGGAGACCAATTCTAGATTTGCCTCTCCTCAATCTATATCTCAAGGTGCCTACCTGCAAGATGCTCACCTACAACACCTCTTACCCCTCACCAAGCCTTTATGGTATCCCTGGATCTGAAGGATTCTTACCTTCCCATCCCGATTCACTCCAACTACAGGAAATTTCTATGTTTCTCAGTGGGTTCTTTGCATTTTCAGTTTTCTGTATTGCCATTTGGGCTCTCTACAGCTCCAAGAGTATTCACAGAGTGTCTAGCCTCGATTATCGCCCATTACAGAATGCAGGATATATACATATCTACCCCTACCTAGACCTGCTAAACCTGCACCAGGAGTCCCACTCCCTATCTCATTACCATGGTGTGCAGGATCGTGGAGGACCTAGGTCACTGTGAATCTGCAAAAATTCCAAATGATACCTCCCCAAGATCTTGTTTTCTTGGAGTGCAGGATAAGGACAAACATGATGTCAGCCTTCATACCCTGCCAGAAGGTGGAAACCCTCAGCCATTACTTCCAATCTTTATTCCTCTCTCAGCCAGGGAATTCCTGAAGGTTCTGGGCCACATGGCCTCCTTGATTCCCATGCTTCCCTTTGCCAGGCTGCATATGAGGAAATTCCAGTGGTTCTTGAGGAATCTGTGGAGCCAGCACACCCATCCTCTGGATGTTACACTCCCTTTTCTTTTATGCTTAAAAAAGGAACTGTTATGGTGGATTTGATCCATCACCCTCAACCAGGTGATACTCCTACAGATCCCTCCTCCTACACAACACCTCTACACAGATACTTCAGATCTGGGTTGGGGAGCCATTCTGGAAAGCAACAACAGCCAGAAAACAGTTCAGGGGGAGTGGTCCACCCAGAGACAAAGGGACCACATCAATATAAAAGAACTGAGGGCCCTTCTCTTGGCCCTATAGGCCTTCTAACAGATCCTGCTGCCAGGCACCTTGAAGGTAATTACAGACAATATGACTGTTCTGTTGTGTCAACAAGCAGGGAGGGACAAGGTCCTATCCACTTTGCACCTTGGCAATTCAAATTTGGTCCTTAGTGGCGAAATTACAGATACACATGCAAGCTGCATACATACCATCAGCAGAGAATATGATGGCAGGCACCACCAGCAGATCCACAGCACCCTGTCATGAATGGATGCTTCACAGGGAAGTGTTTTTGGATCTTATTCACAGGTGGGGTATTCCACAGGCAGGTCTGTTTGCCTCCTCCCAGAACAAACAGATGCCTCTGTTTTGCATGAGAACTCCACATCCACAAGCTTGGAAGATGGACTCCTCTTTTTCATGGGTGGAATGTTTCTTTATGCCCACCCTTCACACTGATTCAAAAAGTCATGAAGATTGAGGGACAAACCAAAAATCCTGCTGGTGACCCCCTTGTGGCCCAGACAGCATTGGTTTCCCCTACTATTTCTATTAGCCAAGGGAAATCACCACAGGTTACCTCACCAATTCTACCTACTCACACACAACAGGGGATCCCTCATCCAGCCTCAGGTGCTCAACCTCAAACTGACTTTATGGGTGATAGAATTTTGATCCCCTTTAGACACTTGTACTCAGATGACATACTCAATGTCCTGCAGGAGGCCAGAAAACCTAGTACCAGAAAAAGTTACTTATCTATATGGAAAAGATTCTCCAGGTGGTGTCTCAAGAACAAACAGGAGTCATTGCTTGCTCCAGTACCTATGGACCTTTCTTGTTTGTGTGAGCTGCTACATTCAGGACTTACATACTCTTCTGTAAAAGTGCATTTGTCAGCTATTTCCACCTGTCTTCTTTGGTACCCCCTTTGGCATCCAGGCTAGAAGTAAAACACTTCTTAAAAAAGGTCCTCCATAGCAGATCTCCTCGTAAGCCTATTCCTCCACCATGGGATCTTAATTTTGTGTTAGAAAAACTCACATTACCTCCCTTTTGAACCAGCTCATTCAGCATCTTTTAAGCTATGTACTTGGAAAGCAGTTTTGCTGGTAGCCCTTACCTCTGCCAGAAGGGTCTCTGAAATCCAAACCCTTATGTCCACTCCTCCTTACATTATCTTCCATAGAGATAGGGTCTCCCTCAGGACCAGTCCTTCCTTCATGCCTAAGGTGGTTAATGAGCTTTCCTTGAATCAGACCATTAATCTACCTGTTTTTTTTCCCTCAGCCTCAGAACTCCACAGAAAGAACTTTGCATTCCGGATGTTCATAGACAGCTGAGGTATTATCTGGACAAGACCAAACCCATTAGAAAGTCTGACCAGGTTTTTGTCTCATTCCACCCTAGAGCCTTAGGGAAGGCGGTGTCAAAACAGACAACTGCCTCATGAATTTCTAAGGCTTTCTTATTTTGCTATTCCTTTCATGGAAAAGAATTGAACTCCAATGTGAAAGCCCAGTCTACTAGAGCAGCTGCCTCTTCAGCAGCTTTTTTCAGGAGCGTTGACTGCATTCTGGAAGCAGCCACTTGGTCTTCTGTGCATACTTTCACCAAACATTACAAGCTAGACTTGATTTCTAGTGCCAGGGCTGGGTTTGCTAGGTCAGTTTTGCAGGGTCTCATCGACTGTGTCTCCCAATCTACCTCCCAGGCTCCTGCTTAAAGCTTTGGTACTCTCCATACTGTTATGAATACTGCAATATGAGAATAGAAGGACATAGAATAGTTGTGTAAGAACTTACCATAACCATAGAGCCTTCTCTTCCATGTTGCAGTATTCAATCCCCCCCCCTACCCCCTTTTTTCCTTTTTGGGTTTTTGGTTATCTGCATCCCAAAAAAATGGGTACAAGAGCTACAACATAGCTCTACAACTTGAATACTTCCTTGACTGGTGATATGTGTAGGTATGGAAAGCTTCTTTTCTTGTAGCTTCCCAGGGGTACTGCTGTATGCGGCAGTCAGTTCTGAGTTGAGTACATGCAAATGTCACATATATAGCCAATGTCGTTTTATGGCTCTGACAAAGTCACATGTACCCCTTATCCAAAGACTTTGGTATACTGGCCGGATGCCCAGTCCTGCAGGCAGTGATCTCCCTACTGATGTTCTTCGTATTTCACTGTTGCAGTCATTACATTTGGGTAATCTGCTGGCAGGTTGCCCTCAGTTGGCCTGATTAACAAAGTCTTGGGTCCTGCGTCGGTTGCTGTCCCTTCTTCCATGACATCAGGTCGTCAGGGGTTTAAAACATGCAGCTGATGCCATTACATCAGTCTTTCTTGGCACGCGGTGCCCGAAGCAGAAGCAGTTCGCAAGTGCCAGTCGGCCGACTTCTTAAATTTTCATTTTTGAGTTTCAGAACCGAAGTCTTCAACTAAAAGCTAAGTACCCCATTGGGGAAACTTTTTCTTGCTCCTTACCGATGTCAAGTAAAAGTTAATAATTGCATTACTTGTGGGAAGCAAATACCTCATAAGGATTTTCATTTGTACTGTGTTCCTTGCCTAGGCCCTAACCACAACGTACCTTGCTGTCGGTTTTGTGCTAAATTTAATCAACGCACTATTAAACGTCGGTATATTTTTGCTTCTAAATATTTTGGCTCGAGATTTAACTATCCAGAAATGTCGTTGGTTAGCAATCCGACTACCGGAATCCCTAAAAAACACAAAGAAAAAGACAGAGGCAGACCGTTGAGGTCCAAAACCGACAACGAAGTTTCTCCTAAGCCAGTCGCCGGTTCACCGGTACTCAGTGAGGTGCTTTTGCAGCCCCTGATACCCCCTACTTTTGATTTGCAGGCCTCTACTGAGACCCATTCGGAGTCCGGTATGCCACGAGATACTTTAACCGCAGATGTCTCTACCTTGGATGGGTCCAGTGCCACTGAGCAGGCACTGGCTTCTGAGGGTGTTTTCAGGCCTAAAGATGTGTATATTAAACTGGCGCCATCTTCAAAACTAAGGCCAAAAACTACTTTTATGTCTAAAAAAACTACACTTGGGCCACTTGTACAGGCCCCAATGCCTAAAAAAAAAAAAGCAAATGATCAAAATGGCTGAGGATTTAATTACCTTGATCAGGGGTACCCATACCCCTCTGGCTAAGAGGCCTAGGCAAGGCACTGAATCTTCAGATCAGGTTTCTATTTCTTCTGATTCTTCTTCTGATCAGGAATTATTTATTCCCAGTTATGAGGACTCTGATGCAGAAGATTCCATCCCTTCTGCTTCTCCTCCTGAGGATTTTTCTTTTGGAGAAACTTTGCATACCTTAAGGGAACACTTTCACTGGGAGAGTCAGGATTTCTCAGAATCTAAAAAGAGACTTAGGGATTTTCTTCTTCCTCAGCATAGGCCTTTGGCTATACCTCCTGTTCTAGACATTGTTGATGATTTCTCAGAGTCCAGTATGGCTCCTGATTCCCTGCCCCCCCCCCGGCTCCTAGTAAGCCAGACAGATACTACAGGGTTCCTGACTCCCACAAATTCCTTTCTAAAACCTACTGCTGACCCTGAAACCATTTCTCAGAGTCCCAAGGACGGAAAGGCTTCGGAATCCTACCCCTTCTGATAGAGATTCCTGGGTGCTGGATAGATGGGGTAAGAAAGTTTACACGTCTGCAACCTTGGCAATCAGGGCTTTAAACTGTCAATTTCATATGCTTAAATATCAACAGCATGTCATGGGTTTACGTAAACAGAAAATGATGTTGATTTCTGACTGTGTGGAAAAAAAAGAGTTGCAGGATTTATTGCATTCAGCTGAACAAGTTGGAAAACATACTTTGCAATGTGGTTTTGATTCCTTGGAGGCCTCTTGCAGGGCTGCTGTAACTGGATCTGTGATAAGAAGGCATGCTTGGCTCAAGGAGCAAGATCTGCCTGACCATGTTAAAGCAAAATTGTTGGATGCTCCTTTGCAACAGGACAGTCTATTTGGTAATAAGGCTGAAGAAGTTTTGAAAAAGATGGAGGATAAAGCTAAATCTATGCAAACTGTGAAATATTTCCTACAAGTGCAGCCACCCAGGTTCAGTAGGCACTGGCCTACTAAGAACTTGTCCTTTCCGGTACCCACTAGAGCCGCTCAGGTTAAACCCAGACATTCCAAAGGCTCCAGGTTTCAGTCGCAAGGAATTTATAGAACAAAGCAATGGGGTGCCTCCACCTCCAAATCTGGAAGTAACAAGGGACCTTCCTACGGTAAACAGTCTCAATGACTTTCCACTGCAATCACCAAGCATTTATCTTTTGGCCGCCCCTTTGGGGGGAAAACTGGCACTTCATGCACGAAACTGGCAACCGATTACCCAGGACAAATGGGTTTTAAATATAGTACCCCAGGGATACAGAGTTCATTTCCACACGTTGCCAATCCCAAATGGATGGCCAGATCTGCCTCCAAATCAGTGGGTAGAGGCCCAGAAACAAGTTATGTCCCTCATGAATATGGGGGCTATTCAACCAGTACCAGAAAAGGGACAAGGTTTTTATTCAAGATTTTTCCTGGTACCCAGAAAAGACAAATCATGGCATCCAATTCTGGACTTATCCATTCTAAATACATTTCTGAACATTCCAAAATTCAAGATGCTGACTCTCAACAGTTACAACCTATGCTTGGCAAGGATGCTTGGTTGGTAACTCTAGACTTAAAAGAGGCTTACCTGCATATCCTAATCAGGGAATCTTGTAGAAGATAGCTCCGCTTCAAAGCAGGCTATTTGCATTGCCAGTTCTCTGCACTGCCCTTTGGCTTATCTACTGCTCCCAGGGTCTTCACAAAGTGCTTGGCACCAGTAATTGCATTTTGCAGGCAAAGAAATATTCAAATTTATCCATACCTGGACGATTGTCTAATTCAGGCAGAAAACAAGGACACTCTTCTAAAACATCTGGTGTTTGTAAAAAGGCTTCAAACTTGTACAGGGTATACCATAAACGAAAAGAAATCACAACTGGTACCCTCTCAAATAATTACAATCCTGGGTGCAAGCTTGAATACAACTGCCAAGATGACTTACCTTACGCCAGAAAAACAACTTTAATTGATGACTTACTTCAAACAGATAGCCACAAAAACCCAGCTGTCTGCAAGACAAATTCTGCAGGCCTTGGGGTTCATGGCCTCCTGCGTTCTTCTAATTCCATATGCAAGACTGCATATGAGGAAACTTCAATGGTACCTAAAAGCTTATGGAGTCAACATTGTCACAGCCTGGAAACAATGATTCCTATCATTCCTTGCCTGCAACTGAAGTTCCTATGGTGGGCAGAGGCCTGCCACCAAAACAAGGGACTGTCACTCATTCCACTCCCTGCCGCCCAAACCCTGACTACAGATACATCAGATTATGCTTGGGGGGCGCATCTGGCAGGGAGATGCATTCAGGGCCATTGGAGCCCAAATCAAATGCACCTACATATCAATCAGAAAGAATGCTCTGACAGCCTTCAAGGAACATCTTCATCCAGGACAACTACTGATAGACAGACAACACCACAATCATATGGTACATAAACAAGCAGGTGGGACCCATTCCTACCCCCTTTGCAGACTAGCCATGGCACTGTGGAACACGACCTTGGCTTATCAAATACATCTACAAGCTCACTTCCTGCCAGGAAAGCAAAATACTCTGGCAGACGAACAAAGCAGAAATCTTATGGACCCACACGAATGGAAACTGGATCCACAAATCTTCAGCATGTTGACATGCAAATGGGGGAGCCCAGACATAGTTTTGGGGTGAGGCAAAAAAGATCCATCAGTTGGACAAATTCTGCACAAGAGTTCATCACAAAAAAGTTTGGAAAGTGGATGCCCTATCCTTCAGCTGGAAAAACCTATCAGTCTATGCCTTTTCCCCCTCTGCTTCTGCTCTCCAAGGTCTTACTAAAAGCCAGACAGGAAAAACCAAAAATGATTCAGATTGCTCCAGACTGACCTCGCTAACACTGGTACCCACTCTTGCGCAATATGTCGCACCTTCCTCCGTGGTACCTGCCTCAGACACCTTACCTACTGTCTCAGCAGAACTATCAAATTCTGCACACTCAGCTCCCAACTCTGAATCTTGCAGCATGGCTAATCAACTAATTTCACCAGTTACATCTCTCAGCAAACCTATGATGGATGTCATTTTGGAGGCTAGAAGGCCTAGTACTAGAAAATCTTATGCTGACAAATGGAAAAGATTCTGTGCCTGGAACCAAGCACAAGGAATAAGTACAGCAATGCCCAATATTCCTCAGATTCTGCAATACTTAACTGAGATGCTTCACAAGGGCCTATCTTTTTATTCCATAAAAATCAATGCCTCTGCCATTTCAGCTGATTACAACACAGAGCCTACCCTCTTTTCTCATCCTCTGCTAAAGCAGTACCTCAGAGGGTCCAAAAAATTAAGACCTCCCAGGAGAGCACCAACCCCTGCATGGGACCTCAATTTTGTTTTCGAAAAACTCACTCTACCTCCTTTTGAGCCAGCTTGCTACTGCAGACCTAAAATTTCTCTCTTGGAAAACAGCTTTTCTTTTAGCAGTTACTTCAGCTAGAATGATTTCAGAACTACAGGCTCTTATGGCAGTGGAGCCTTTCATTATTTTTTACCCGGACAGGGTGGCTCTCAGGACCAATCCATCCTTTATGCCTAAGGTGGTATCTAGTGTGGCCCTCAGTCAGACCATTCATCTGCCGACTTTCTTCCCAAATCCACAGAACAAGGGTGAGCGGATTCTGTATTCATTGGATGTACACAGACAACTAAGATTCTACTCAAACAAGACAAAATCTCTAAGAAAATCTGAACAATTATTGGTGGCATTTGCTGCAGGGGCAGAGGGAAAGGCTATTTCAAAGCAGACTATTTCCAAATGGATAAGCCATTGTATTCGTTTCTGCTATATGCACCATGGTAAAGCTGTCCGCAAGGGGATCAGATCTAATTCCAACAGGGCTGCATCTACTTCTGCAGCCTTTCTCAGAGGGGTTCCTACCAGAGACATTCTAAAAGCTGCTACCTGGAGCTCAGTTCATACGTTCACCAAACATTACCATTTACCTCTCTTCTCTAAATCCAGAGCAGGCTTTGCCACTGCTGTCCTGCAGGGCCTTATAGCCGCTCCTAATGCTGTATAAATCCATCCTCCCAACCATAGCTTTGGGACTCTACCCAAATGTAATGACTGCAACAGTGAAACACGAAGAACATAGTACAGTTGTGTACACTTACCATAAATGTAGATGTTCGAGTGTATTCACTGTTGCAGTCCTGGTTACCCTCCCTCCAGCCCCCTGATTTTTCTCTAACTATACCTCTCATTTCTGTTACTATCTTTAAAAACCTATTTGGTGTATTTGCTTTTGTTTGGAGGTATATGTTTTGTGTTTTTTTAATATATATATATTTTTTTAATATATATTTTGCTCCCCATTTGAGGGGCACCTGACATCTGGGGCAAGAAAAACTGATGTAATGGCATCGACTGCATGTTTTATACCCCTGACGACCTGAAGTCATAGAAGAAGGGATAGCAACCGACGCAGGACCCAAAACTTTGTTAATCCAGGCCGACTGAGGGCAACCTGCCAGCCCGTTACCCAAATGTAATGACTGCAACAGTGAATACACTCATAACATCTACATTTATGGTAAGTGTACACAACTGTACTTTATGAATACTGCAACATGGAAAATAAGGGCATCTATGGTTATGGTAAGTTCTTACACAACTATTTTTTATGTGGCTATGACTGTAACTTGCTTACCAAGCCATTATTAGTAATTACCTGCCTGGTTCTTATGACTGCGAAAGTCAATAGAAAACTTATTTGATAAAGATTGTTGTGACTTTGGGAATTTTTTTCATAACACATTCTTTAGTCTGTTATAAAAGTAGAATAGGCAGTCATGAATTTTCTTTCCAACGAAATTATATACCTCTTCAAATCCATGATAGAGAATCTCAAAAGATGGTTTGCCTCAATTCCCCCTCCCCCCAACCATTTTCTTAGTTTCAGCAGTCATCTGGGAAGCCATGTCATGATATTTTTAAGTTTTCCCACTGTCAAAATCTAGAAGAAGGATTCATGCCAGTTTCGTCCCTCAAAATACCCACTCAGCAGGCATCTGTTTCCGTCTCCTATGAAGAATTCCATTGCTGACTTTGACTTGTTCAACATAGGTTTCAGAGTCTACAGTGCTTTGTCACATTGCAACCTGATAAGGACTCCAGGGTCTTTACAGGTACGTGGCAATAATTTCCCCCTCTTTTGTCATGTTTTATTTTATTTTATTTGTATTTGCATTTGTTTTCCAAGTTAAAGCACTAATCACCATGGACCTTTTTCAGACTTGGCCCATGAGCTGTGTCTGGTTAAGTGACTTGTTCAAAGTCATACAGTTCGTCAGTGGAAGTTGTGGGAATCAAACCTTGCACCACTGGACCACAGTTCTGTAAAACAATTGCCAGGCATATTAGTGCATAGGGGCCCTCAGCTATTCATATTGTGTGCCCTTTTTTTAGATTGTCCTAATGAAGAAGACTCAGGACAGACTTGAGGACTTCATAGAGTCTTGGCTCAAGGCTGTAATACTGTCTGTGGCTTGATAGTCGGAATCCCATGTCTCCCACTCTAACTTTTTACAGATGCTTTGGATAGAGATGTAGGCATGCTTGAAGAAGAGGTCAGGAACAAAATCCTGCATGCTCTTATCTTCTTTTTCATATAGCCTGCCGTGATCTAGTCAATGATCTCTTAAGGTGAATTAGGCCGTTCTGTCTGTACTTTGCATTTGCAATTCCCCCTCTTACTGCCATTTCTTCCTCATCTAAACCTAACTTCAGAAGAAGAAGAGATGTTTGAGCTACCTGTGAAATGTCCTTTAGTATTGCATTGATGTCCTTTTATATCACTGTTGCAGTATTCCTTAAATAAGAGATGCCCCACCCCGGGCAGCCCATCGCTCAGCCAGCATAGATAAGCTTAAAAAAGATCTTGTTTTTGCCACACATCACATTTATGCTGCCCACACAGAACTTATGGCATAAAAGAGACAACGGATGCAACTACCAAGAACTTATTTTGCTGCCAGTTCAAATGCCATTGTTGCCAGTTGGTTTCAATATTTTGTTGTTGTACTGAGTATTTAGCAACATTGGATAAGTGCCCCATTGGGGTTATTTTTAGAATTTGCTTTCTTGGTCTTGTATTTTTTATCACTACATCGAGCTCATGTCATCCAAGAGAGGAAAATGTCAGTGTGATAGCCAGATTCCTCACAAGGGTGGTCACAAACTGTGTCTTTTTTTGCTTGGGCGTTTCCTACGACCATACCTCTTGTAGTGTTTGTAAGGCATTTGTGCCTAAAATATTTGGAAACTGTTTGTATTCATTGGCCATTTATCTTGAAAACCAGTGGCTTAGACAGTTAGCCCAGGGTACCATGGCAGAATCCTTTAACCCTGAGATACTCCTGCTAGGTAAGAAGGCATCCAAGAAGTATCGGCCAGATTCTTTAACTGTCCAGCCTCCACTGGATATCCCTCTAGAAGCAGGTAATAGCTCTATAGGTTGTTTGATGTTTACACTGGATTCCTCTGCCATGACCCCGCTGGAGGCTGGCATGGATCTGTCTTTTCTCAAGTCCTCTGATGCTTTGCAGGCATTGCTCTGGACGTCATGGGGGAACAGCGGTTGATTATCACGGAAGGTCCTAGAAGGATTCCACAGATATTGGCCAGGGAAGAAGTACTGGGTTCTCTTCTTGAATCTTGCCAATGGTTAGAACCTCCCGTGTTTGATGTTCATCGCGTTACACTGCTGCAGTCATTACACCTTGGGTTATCCTGCCATCAGGCTGTTCCCCAGTCCGCCTGAGTTCCAAAGTCTTGGTCCAGCGTCGGTTGCTGTCGCCTCCTCCCTGACGTCAGTGCAACAGGGGTATATAAGATGCAGCTGACGCCATTTTCTTCAGTCTTTCTTGCCGTGTGGTGCCCGAAGCAAAAGCAGTTTGCAAGTGCCGGTTGGCCTACTCCTGAGATTTTCATTCCGAATCCAGAACCGAAGTCTTCTACAAAGCTAAGTACCCCGTTGTGGAAACTTTTTCTTGCCTCAGACCGATGTCAGTAAAAGTTAATAACCGTATTTCTTGTGGGAAGCAAATACCTCATAAGGATTTCCATTCTTATTGTATCCCATGCCTAGGCCCAGACCACGATGTCACTGGTTGTCGGTTTTGTGCTAGGTTTAACAAGCGCACTATTAAACGTCGGTTTGATTTTGCCCGACATTATTTAGGCAGAAAATTCAATTATACCATGCCGTCGGAACTTCCAACGACCGGAATACATAAAAAGCGCAAAGACAAGGATAGGCATCCGAGGCCCAAAACTGACAACAAAGCCTCTTCAAGGCCAGTCGCCGGTTCTCCGGTTTTCAGCGAGGCGCCTTCGCAGCCCCTGACGACCACCTCTGTAGAACCACAGGCCGCCTCTGACTCCCATGTGGAGATGGCTGGGCCTTCGGACGCACAAGTTATTCAGACTACCGAAACTACCCCTTCAGAGGGATCTGGAGTAGCTGAACAACCCGCAGCTTCAGAGAGTGTTTTCAGACCTACTCAGTTAAGCATTAAATCTTCTGCTAAGTCTAAACCTACTTTAAAAACAAAGAAACAAATACAGCATTCTCCAGGACAGGCCTCCATGCCTAAGAAACAAATGCTCAAAATGGCCGAAGACCTAATCACTCTGATCAGGGGTTTCCATCCCCCTCCTGATAAAAGGCCTAGACAGGATGCAGACTATGACTCATCCGACCAGGTATCCATCTCTTCAGATTCATCCTCAGACCTAGGATACTCCTTACCCCCTTATGAAGATTCTGATGCTGAGGAATCAATTCCATCAGCCTCTCCGCCTGAGGACTACTCCTTTGGGGAAACCTTACATACCATGAGGGAGCATTTCCATTGGGAAGGCCAGGATTACTTAGAATCCAAGAAAAGGCTCAGAGACTTCCTTTTATTACCTCAACACAGACCCCTTGCTATTCCGCCAGTGTTAGATATTGTGGATGAAGTGTATACTGAATCCAGCTTAAATCCTGATTCTTTACCTCCAGCCCCAGTTAAGCCTGACAGATACTACAGAGTCCCTGACTCACACAAATTTCTTTATAAAAGCCCTGTTGCTGACCCTGAAACTATTTCTCAGGGACCCAAAGGGGTTAAGGCCTCATCAGCAAAGAATCCAGTCCCCTCTGACAGAGATTCCAGAGCATTAGACAGATGGGGGAAGAAAGTATATACGTCTGCAACTTTAGCAATGAGGGCCTTAAATTGCCAGTTTCACATGTTAAAATATCAGCAATTTTTGATGTCTCAGTTGAAACAAAAAATGCTTCCAGATTCAGATCCTCCTAATTTAAAGGAAATGCAGGATTTATTGCATGCAGCTGAACAAGTGGGCAAACGCACTTTGCATTGTGGTTTTGATTCTTTAGAGGCCTCCTGTAGAGCAGCTGTTACAGGATGTCCTTCAAGGATGCATCTGCAGTCCTAACATATGGGTTGTCCTGCCTCAGGCAGCCCTTCGGTCGGCCGGATTCCAAAGTCTGGGTCTGGCCTCGGCTGATGTTGCACTTCACCCGACGTCATAGCTGCTGTGAATTGGGTATAAAGGCATCAGCCGATGCCATTTTCCTCAGTCTTTCTTGCCACGCGGTGCCCGAAGCAGAAGCTGTTCGCAAGTGCCGGTCGGTCAGATCCAGAGATTTCTACTACCGAAGACTTCTAAAAAGCTAAGTACCCCGTTGGGGACTCTTTCTTGCCTCAGCCGATGTCAGAAAAAGTAAATAATTGTTTAACTTGTGGGAAACAAATACCTCATAAGGATTTCCACTCTTACTGCCTTCCTTGCTTAGGCCCAGACCACGACATATCAACTTGTCTAGCCTGTGCTTCCTTCAACCGACGGACACTAAGACGTCGGTCGGAGTTTGCAGAGGAGTTTTTTTGGTCCCGCTTTTGCTTATAAAATGCCGTCGGAGACTCCGACTTCACAATTAGCTAAAAAGCGTAAGGAAAAGGACCGACACTCGCGGTTCGCGGTTTTGGCGAAACCATGGTTAAGCCAACCGCGAGTGTCTCGGTTTCGGCTGAAACCGAGTCCTCGGTTCTTCCTTCGACCGAAAGCATACCTCCGACAGCCGAGGCAGCACACAGCATGGCTGAATCTGCTACTGAAATTTCTCCTGCTGTAGCAGGCACCCAGGATTTATCAGATACTATTCCTTTAGACATATCTACCCCTGCACGTGGAGCTGCTAGGCCACCTGCATCTATGTCTATCAAGGCTTTTTCTAGGGCTAAAGCAGCTAAATCTTCTAAGGCCTTGCCTGCTAAAACCCCCTCACACAGGCCTACCTCTAGTTCCCAAATGCTCAGCCTGGCTGAGGATCTCATTTCTTTGATCAGGGGATCCCAACCTCACCCAGACAGGGCCTCTCAACCCCCTCCAGAGAAGAGGCCTAGAGCAGAGCCCCCGGATCCAGTTTCTACAGACTATTCCTCGGATAATTCAGAAAACTCAAATCCTCCAGAAGGCCCTTATTCTCCATATGAGGATTCTGATGCAGAAGACTCCATTCCTTCTGCCTCTCCTCCTGAGGAATTTCTTTTTGGGGAAACCTTACATGCTATGAGAGAACAATTTCAATGGCAGGGCCAGGATTTTTCAGATTCAAGGAAAAGGCTAAGGACCTTTTTACATTTACCACAGCATCGGCCTTTAGCCATTCCTCCAGTACTAACAGTTGTGGATGATGCATTTAATGATGCCTGTACTGCCCCTGACTCTCTTCCCCCGGCCCCTGCTAAGCCCGATAGATATTACAGGGTCCCGGACACTCACTATCTCTTGTATAAGGCTCCTATTGCAGATCCTGAAACCATTTCACAGGGTCCCAAAGCTGTAGCAGCTGCCTCTGCCAAAAACCCCCTCCCCTCTCAAAGAGAATCTAGAGCATTAGAGAGATGGGGTAAAAAAGTTTATACTTCTGCTACTCTTTCGGCTAGGGCCTTAAACTGTCAATTCCACATGATTCAGTATCAGGAATTTCTGTTAGACCAGCTTAATAAAAAAACTGTCCTCTCCTGAACCTATAGACCGTAAGTCCCTTCAGGATTTGGTACATAACACTCAGCAGGTCAGTAATCATTCCTTAAAATGCGGCTATGATGCACTGGAGGCTTCCTTTAGATCAGCTATGACTGGAACAGTGATCAGAAGGCATGCATGGTTAAAAGAGCAATCCTTACCAGACCATGTAAAGTCAAAGCTCCTAGATGCTCCCATGGAGAAACAAAGTTTGTTTGGCTCCCCTGCACAGCAAGTGCTAAAGAAGGTGGAAGAAAAAGCAAAATCTGTCCAAACAGTCAAGGATTTCTTAAAGGTCCAACCTCCGAGGTTTAGTAGAAATTGGCCTTCAAAGAATTGGTCCTTTCCAGACACCTCCAGAGCACAGAGAGGCAGAAATAGGCACCCAAGAGGCAGAGGTCAATCCAGAGGTGCCTACAGGGGACGTCAGTGGCAGCCCAACAACCAGAGAAGTACTGCCACAGATCCAGCTACTACCACTTCCACAGGACAGACACAATGACTTGACGCTGATACCGCCTACCAGGGAACAACTGGAAGCACCCTTAGGTGGAAAGCTAGCCTTATTTTCCATAAACTGGCATTACATTACAGGAGACAAATGGATTTTACAGACAATAGACAAAGGCTACAGGTTTCACTTCCACACTCTACCAAAAAAGAGAGGAATGCCAAACCTACCACCAAACCAAAAGAAAAGCTCTAGGACAAATCAACCACTTACTAAGGATGAGAGCTATAGAAAAGGTACCGTCTATGGAACAAGGACAAGGATTTTACTCCAGACTTTTCCTGGTACCTAGGAAAGAAAATCAATGGAGGCCTATTCTCGACCTGTCCGCTCTGAACACATATCTCATTGTTCCAAAATTCAAAATGCTGACACTACAGCAACTTCTTCCCATGCTGGGCAAGGAGTCTTGGCTGGTGACTCTAGATCTCAAGGAGGCATACCTGCACGTCCCTATATGACCAGATTGCAGAAGATACCTCAGATTTCTTGCAGGATCAGAGCATTATCAATTCTCAGCATTGCCCTTTGGCTTCTCTACTGCGCCCAGAGTATTCACGAAATGCCTGGCATCAGTAATTGCTCATTGCAGGCTTCAGGGAATTCAGATTTATCCATACCTGGACGACTGCCTAATACAAGCGGACAACAAGACCAAATTAACACAAGATTTGGAAAAGGTTATACAACTACTGCAAGCCCTGGGATACACAGTCAACATGAAAAAGTCAAGACTGACTCCATCCCAAAGGATAACATTCTTGGGTGCAGAACTGGACACTTCAAATCAGATGGCATTTCTCACAGCAGAAAAGCAAAAGCAACTACCACTCTATTACATGGCGTTAACAACACAGAACCAGCTTACAGCCAGGAAAGTCCTGCAAGCTCTGGGTTACATGGCATCCTGCATAATATTGATTCCACATGCCAGGCTGCATATGAGGAAGTTGCAATGGTACCTAAGGAATATATGGTCTCAACACAAGCACAGTCTAGAAGCCCAGATTCCAATAATCCCATGCCTAAAGCAAGAATTCCTTTGGTGGGCTCAGGCCTGTCAGTTGAACAGAGGACTGCCTTTCCACAAACCTCGCCCAAGCCAGACAATCACCACGGACGCCTCAGACCTGGGCTGGGGGGCACACATGGTGAACAAGTGCATACAAGGCCTATGGACACAAGACCAGCTGAACCTACACATAAATCAAAAAGAGATGCTGGCAGTGAAACAGGCAATTCAGACATTCAGACCGTTTCTTCAACAGGGTCATTTGCTGATAAGGACGGACAACACCACAGTCATGTGGTATATCAACAAACAAGGAGGCACACACTCATATCCTCTATGCCGGATGGCAGTGGACCTGTGGAATGTGGCCCTGAACCTCAACATTCAGCTCCAGGCCATATTTGTGCCAGGAAAAGAAAATATACTAGCAGACACCTTAAGCAGAACTACCACGGATGCCCACGAATGGATGCTGCATCCAGTCATCTTCAAATCCATTACAAAGAAATGGGGACTACCAGAAATAGACCTGTTCGCATCCCCACACAACCACCAATTGAGGAAATTCTGCACAAGAACATACCACCCACTTGCTTGGAAGGTGGACTCCCTATCCTTAAGTTGGGAAAACCTGACAGCATATGCATTCCCACCTCTTCCTTTGATGCACAAAGTGCTACTGAAGATCAAAGAAGAACACCCAAGGATCATCTTGATAGCTCCAGACTGGCCGAGGCAGCATTGGTATCCACTACTCAGGAGTATGTCTCGGACACACGCATGGCCTCTACCTCTAGTTCCTTTACTGCTAACACAGAACAACTTCAAGATCCTACATCCAAACTTGAAAACACTGCAGCTAGCTGCTTGGAATATTACATAAAACAAAATAACCCAGATTTATCTCAGAGGGTTAAAGACATTATCCTGGAGGCTCGCAGACCCTCCACAAGAAAGACTTATTCAGCCAAATGGAAAAGATACCTCATTTGGAGTGCAGCAAAAGGAGAAAATGTATCATTAGCAAGCATAGCTAACATCCTGGAATATTTAGCAGAACTTTTCCACAATGGCCTGTCTTACTCCTCCATTAAGATTCATGCATCAGCAATTTCAGCAGAATACAACATGGATCCTCCAGTCTTCTCTCATCCTCTACTCAGGCAGTTTCTGAGAGGAATTAAAAATGTAAAGCCTCCAAGGAAGCCGCCTTTGCCTACATGGGATCTCAACTTTGTGCTGGAAAAGTCAACACTCTCCCCTTTCGAACCAGCAGCAACAGCAGAACTACAGTTCTTATCTTGGAAAACTGCTTTCCTGCTTGCAATCACTTCAGCAAGAAGGGTTTCTGAATTACAGGCATTAATGGCAGTACAGCCCTTCCTTATCTTCCATCAAGATAGAGTGTCCTTGAGAACTAATCCTACTTTTATGCCAAAGGTGGTCTCCAGGGTATCCTTGAACCAAGCAATCCATCTACCAACATTCTTCCTCAACCCACAGAACAGGGGGGAAAGACTGCTACATACCTTGGATGTACATAGACAATTGCGCTACTATCTGGACAGAACCAAGAGCAATAGAAAAACTGACCAGCTTCTGGTAGCATATGCAACAGGAATGGAAGGAAAAGCAATTTCAAAACAGACAATCTCAAAATGGATAGGAAATTGCATTAGATTTTGTTACTCTTTTCATGGAAAGACAACTCCAGAAAACATCAGACCTCACTCCACAAGGGCTACAGCCACTACTACAGCTTTCTTACGAGGAGTGGCTACCAAAGACATTTTAGAAGCTGCTACTTGGAGCACCGTGCATACATTTGCCAAGCATTATAATCTACCTTTATACTCCAGATCCCGAGCAGGTTTTGCAACTGCTGTTTTGCAAGGGATCTTAACTACACCATAATCATCTTAGTGCCTCCTTCCCCAGTTTGGCTATGGTATTCTACCCATATGTTAGGACTGCAGATGCATCCTTGAAGGACATAGTACAGTTTTGTACCTACCATAAATGTAGATGTCCGAGAGGTATGCATCTGCAGTCAGGATTACCCACCCTCCTTCCCCTCTGTGGTACTCCTAGGGTATTTGCCCATCTTGTAGCTAGCTGGGGGAATCTTTTATGGTGTATTTGTTTGTATATATGTATATACATGTTTATTTTTGTTTGCTCTCTACTGTTTGGAAACATTTGCATTTATCCAAATTTAGCCTTCCTAGAGGGCACCTGGCATCTGGGGCAAGAAACACAGGAAAATGGTGTCGGCTGATGCCTTTATACCCAATTCACAGCAGCTATGACGTCGGGTGAAGTGCGACATCAGCCGAGGCCAGACCCAGACTTTGGAATCCGGCCGACCGAAGGGCTGCCTGAGGCAGGACAACCCATATGTTAGGACTGCAGATGCATACCTCTCGGACATCTATATTTATGGTAGGTACAAAACTGTACTTTCTGTCATTAGAAGACATGCTTGGTTAAAAGAACATACGTTACCAGATCATGTTAAAGCAAAACTATTGGATGCACCTTTGCAGCAGGATGTGTTATTTGGAGTTAAGGCAGAAGAGGTATTAAAGAAAATGGAGGATAAGGCAAAAGCTATGCAAACGGTGAAGGATTTCTTACAGGTTCAGCCTCCTCGATTTAGCAGAAATTGGCCAACAAAGAATTGGTGCTTTCCAGTTTCAGACAGACCTCAAAGGGGAAAATACAGACGTCCAAGAGGTAGAGGTCAGCCACAAGGTTCTTACAGGCCTCGACAATGGGGTGCATCGGGCCAGAAAGAAGGGGAAGACAGGCCACAACCTTATAAAAAAACAGCCCCAATGACTTCCCATTACAGCTGCCAAACAGCTGTCTCTTGGCAGCCCCACTTGGGAGGAAAACTGGCACTTTTCTATCACAATTGGCATATGATCACCAAAGACAAATGGGTTCCCAACATTGTATCTCAAGGTTACAGGTTCCACTTTCACACTCTGCCAAGGTTAAAAGGAATGCCAAACCTGCCACCAAATCAATGGGCAGAGGCTCAAAAACAAATTACAGCACTCATGGACATGAGAGCTATTCAAAAGGTACCACCACAGGAGCAAGGACAAGGATTTTACTCAAGACTCTTTCTGGTTCCCAGAAAGGACAAAGCCTGGAGGCCCATTCTGGATCTTTCTTCCCTAAATACTTACCTGGATGTTCCGAAATTCAAAATGTTGACACTACAGCAGCTTCTTCCCATGCTGGGCATGAAAGCTCGACTCGTAACCTTGGACCTCAAGGAGGCATACCTGCATGTCCCTATCAGACAAAACTGCAGAAGATACCTCAGATTCATAGCTGGTTCAATGCACTATCAATTCTCTGCACTGCCCTTTGGCTTATCTACTGTGCCCAGGGTCTTCACAAAGTGCCTGGCACCAGTAATTGCATTTTGCAGACAGAAAGGAATTCAAATTTATCCGTACCTGGACGACTGCCTGATTCAGGCAGAGAGCAAGGACATTCATCTAAAGCATCTGGCGTTTGTAAAACAGTTAAGTTGCCTAGGGTACACAGTAAACGAAAAGAAATCAAAACTAGTGCCCTCACAAGAGATAATATTCCTGGGTGCCAGCTTGAATACAACGGCCCAGATGGCTTATCTCATGCCAGACAATATTTTCAATTGATGGCAACAAGAACCCAACTCCCTGCAAGAAAAATTCTGCAGGCCTTGGGTTACATGGCATCTTGCATACAACTAATTCCATATGCCAGGCTGCATTTGATTAAACTACAATGGTACCTAAAGAGTGTCTGGTCTCAACACTGTCAAAGTTTGGAAACAGTTATACCACTAATTCCTTGCCTTCAACAGGAGTTTCGATGGTGGGCTCAGGCTTGTCACCTCAACAAGGGACAGCCTTTTACTCAACCCACAGCCAGGCAAACACTGACAACAGATGCATCGGATTACGCCTGGGGAGCACACATGGCAGGAAAATGTATTCAGGACAAGTGGCCTGCAGAACAAAGGCATCTTCATATCAATCAAAAAGAGATGCTAGCTGTACAAAATGCCGTAATAGCCTTCAAGGACCTGCTACATCCAGGACAACTACTACTAAAGACAGACAACACCACAGTTATGTGGTACATAAACAAGGGGGCACTCACTCTTATCCCCTCTGCAGACAAGCCATGACCTTGTGGAACACATCTCTAAACTATCAAGTTCATCTGCAAGCACAATTCCTGCCAGGAGAGAAAAACACTGGCAGACGACTTAAGCAGAAACATCATGGATCCCCACGAATGGGAATTGAATCCACAAATATTCAGAATGATAAAACAGAAGTAGTGGAGCCCGGACATAGATCTGTTTGCATCCCCAAATGAACTGCCAGCTACAGAAATTCTGCACAAGGACTTACCATCCACAAGCATGGAAAGTGGATGCCCTCTCATTCAGCTGGAAAAACCTACACGTATATGCTTTCCCACTACTGCCTCTCCTTCCAAAGGTACTCATAAAAGCCAGGCAGGAAGAGGCAAAGGTGATCCTGATTGCACCAGACTGGCCATGCCAGCACTGGTACCCAATCTTGAAGAACTTAGCACAAGGACCACCCTGTATTCTGCCTCAAATCCCCCATCTGCTGACTCAGCACAACAATCAGATATTTCACAGCCAGCTGAAGACTTTAAACCTGGCTGCATGGAAGATTACCTAGTCAAGCAAGCAATGCCTCTCTCCGAAGCTGTTATGGATGTCATTCTGGAGGCCAAAAGGCCTAGTTCCAGGAAAGCCTATTCGGATAAATGGTAGAGATTCTGTGCCTGGAACCATGCCTACAGCCTTGACCCTCTTGTCCCAAATATTCCTCAGATACTACAATATTTAACTGAGATGCTGGACAAAGGCCTATCCTTTTCATCCATCAAGATCCACGCCTCTGCCATCTCTGCTCATTACAACACGGATCCACCAATTTTCTCTAATCTTTTGCTAAAACAGTACCTCAGAGGGGCTAAAAACATAAGACCGCCCCTTAAAGCACCTACTCCAACTTGGGACCTCAACTTCGTGTTGGAAAAATTAACTTTACCTCCTTTTGAGCCAGGTAACACAGCAGATTTAAAATATATCTCTTGGAAAACTGCTGTACTCCTGGCAATAACATCAGCACGAAGAGATTCAGAATTACAGGCACTAATGGCAGTGGAACCTTTCATCATTTTCCACCAAGACGGTGTCTTTAAGAACTAACCCTACGTTTATGCCAAAGGTGGTATCAAGTGTGGCTCTAAACCAAACTATTCACTTGCCAACTTTTTTTCCAAATCCACAGAATAAAGGGGAGAGATTACTGCATTCTTTAGACATGCACAGGCAGTTAAGCTTCTACTTGGACAAAACCAAAGCTTTCAGAAAATCTGAGCAATTATTGGTAGCATATGCTGCTGGAGCACAGGGAAAAGCCATTTCAAAACAGACTGTTTCAAAATGGATAGGACACTGTATACGTTTCTGCTATACACACCATGGGAAACCTGTACCTAACAGCGTTAGATCTCACTCCACCAGGGCAACAGCCACTTCAACTGCCTACCTCAGAGGAGTACCTACCAAGGACATTTTGGAAGCAGCAACTTGGAGTTCTGTACATACCTTCACCAAGCATTACCATCTGCCTCTATACTCTAAATCCAGAGCTGGCTTCACCACTGCAGTGCTGCAGGGTCTTCTAGCCAACCCTAATGCCTTATAGTACCAGCCACCCTACCTCAGCTTTGGGATTCTACCCAAGTTTAATGACTGCAACAGTGTAACACGATGAACATAGTACAGTTTTGTACCTACCATAAATGTAGACGTTCAAGTGTATACACTGCTGCAGTCCAGGTTACCCTCCTTCCCCTCTTACTTGCTGATACGTACCTATGTCTTCTACCCTTTACTACCTATGGGGAGTATTTGCTGGTATCTGAAAGTTGTTAATTGCTTTTCCTATGTATGTTTTATTAGCAATTGGAATAGCCTACCTTTTGGGGGGCACCTGACATCTGGAGCAAGAAAAACTGAAGAAAATGGTGTCAACTGCATCTTATATACCCCTGTCGTACTGACTTCAGGGAGGAGGCGACAGCAACTGATGCCGGACCAAGACTTTGGAACTCAGGCCGACTGGGGAACCTCCTGACGGCAGGATAATCCAAGTGTAATGACTGCAGCAGTGTATACACTCAAACATCGACATTTATGGTAGGTACAAAACTGTACTTTAGGGCTAATGTCCCTTCTAGGAAAAGAGAAAAACTGAAGCATGTTTCAGTTTGTCCTATAGATCATCAAAGAGAATGGCAGGAGTTTACTCAGGGGTTGTTCTTTCTGCCTTAACAGCCCTAAAGCCTCCTCAAGGGGTTTCAGTACCCACTCCTCCTTGGACCTCTACCCTTTCTAAATGGTTTAGGGAACAAGATTCCTTGGATGAGGAACAGTTGAAGAAGCTAGAGGTGATGGAAATGAAGTGCCTGAGAAAGGTGATAGGATGCACACTGTGGGACAGATGAAGAAATGAGGACATAAGAGCAGATGCCAAAGTAGCTCCAGTTGCAGAAAAGATCAAAGAGAACAGATTACGGTGGTTTAGGCACATGTGTAGAAAAGCAGAAGACAATCTGGTGAGGAAGATTTGGGACAGACAGGAGGAAAGAGGAAGCGAGGGCATCCAGAAAAGAGGTGGATGGATTGTGTGAAAGAAGATCTTCGACAGACGGGCAGGAGTGTTGAAGAAGGCAGGAGTGTGGCACTAAATCGAGAGAGTTGGTGACAGTTAACACGATACCCTGACCCCATGTAGAAAAATGGGAAAAAGGTGGCTGGTGATGATTCCTTGGATGAGGATTCCCTGACTGTTGAGGGGTCTTTGTCCTATTCTTCACAGATGCCTTTGCCTTTGGCTTATGATTCTGATGCAGAGGAGTCTGTTAACCCTGAATCTCCCTTTGAGAACAATTGCTAGGATAATGGAATTCTCTAAGTGGGATTCTTCTCAAGTGTCTGATATTCAGAGAAGATATGAGTTCAAAAAACTCCCCCACCAGCCTCAGTAGAAAGCTGAGATCCCTTATAAAATCTTCCAAATCTAGTTACGAAAACAAAATTGCCAAAGATTCCAAAGACAAACA
The DNA here is from genome assembly GCF_019279795.1 of Protopterus annectens. Taxonomy (NCBI): domain Eukaryota; kingdom Metazoa; phylum Chordata; order Ceratodontiformes; family Protopteridae; genus Protopterus; species Protopterus annectens. The sequence goes on along the minus strand of NC_056725.1, from coordinate 1,691,059,427 downwards.
CAAGGCATTCTATAGCTATGTCAAGAATCTAAATGGCAATACTCAGATCTGGTCTGAGCTACAGCAGAATGACACTAGATATACTGATCCCAAGGATATTACCAATATCCTGGCAGATAGATTCAGTGCCAACTTCACCCCCCACAAAGGGCCCATCTGAGTACCGAAAAATGCCAAATTCTGGTAATCACAGCCACTCAGGTAAAAAACGCACTCTCCAAAGCCAAGAATACAGCATCCATGGGATTAGACGACATCCCGGGCTGTGTACTGCATGAACTACAAAATAAACTGGCACCTCACCTGTGTGTCATGTTTAATCATAACCTCACCTCAGGCCTCGTGCCCAGAGTGGCGCACAGCTACAGTCATCCCACTCCACAAGGGGGGATCCACTTTGGATCCCGGGAACTACCGTCCCATCAGTCTGATGAGCCTGATCTGTAAGGCCATGAAACGTATTATCATGGAACTTATAAACAAAGACATTGGCAACCTTCAAACACTGGACCCCAGCCAGTTTGGGATCGTGAAGGGCCAATCTTGCCTCCAGAACCTGATCGACATCTTCGAATCAGTCTACAGAGCTATGGACGAGGGTAAAGTGGTTCACACAGCCTACTTGGACCTCGCAAATGCTTTTGACACTATCCCCCACTCTGAAATGATAGATAAACTTGCTGAGCTGGGCATTAATCCGTACATCACTCGATATGTTGCAAATTGGCTTACTGATGGAACATGCACTGTAAAAGTAGCCGACTCCAAATCCAGCTCCAGACAAGTGGTGTACCACAGGGTTCTGTCCTAGGACCACTCTTGTTTGGCATCTACTTCTCTGAAGTACAGGCCAACACTAAGGGACTCTGGCTTACAAAGTTCACAGATGACTGCAAGCTGGGAGCCATTATTGAATCCCTAAATGATGTGGATATACTACAAAAGGGCCTTACCGAAACAGATGCCTGGTGTCAGAGCCATGGGTTCAAGCTAAATGCCAAAAAATGTATAGTTGTCCCCTTTGGGAAAAAATATGTACCTGTGAACTACCACATAGGTGGCAGTACACTGAACAGTGAAAGTGTGATAAGAGACCTAGGGACACAGGTGGGCAGTGGTCTCTCCTTTGGTACCCACATAGCCACAACACTTAGAAAATTCTTCTATGTGGCACACCTCATCACTAAGGGATTTTCATGCATAAAAAAGGAGGTCATTATCCCTCTGTACTCATCCCTCATTAGACCCATTATAGAATACAATGCACTGTTTGGTATGTACCTCACAAGACATTTGCAACAACTAGAAAGGCCGCAAAAATACCTCACAAAAAGAATCACAGGCCTAAAGCAGATGCCTTATGCTGACTGTCTGAAGAAACTCCAGCTGTACTCTTGTCACATATCGCCTACTCAGAGGCAATATCTGCCTAACATACAAGGCCATGTCAAACCCAGAGTTGTTGGGCATGCTACACTTAAAGAAATTCCAATCCCTCTGAGCCACATGCTCCAGGGATCTTAACCTTGTCATCATGATGAGTAGAACATGCTGGAGGGATAGGTTCCTGACCCAGGGACTCCCCATACTCTGGGATAGGCTGCCCATACATGTCAGGCAGAGTGCCTCAATGGCCCTCTTCAAGAGGAACCTTTATGATTGGATGGGAGACAGGAAATTCACCCCAAGGATCACATTAGTAGCCCTGCTAGCCAGGGGTCCAGAAAAGTAAATATTTGTGGGAAGCAATAGCCAGGGAATCATTATGGCCAGGCTTGTATAGGCCCTAGGGCCAATAGCCTAGTACCTACCTATGAACCTAAGTTGCTTCAGGTAGATACTCCTAAACCATCAGCTTCAAAGTCTCCTGATTGTCAGCCTGTTGCTCCTAAAAAAACTAAATAGGTCCTATAATGTTTCTGTGGATTGTCTATTTTTATTTAAATGTTCTTTCTGCTGATCCTGCTGTGGTGTCAGTTTCTTCTGTCAAACCTTCTAAACTTTTGCCTCTTCCAAACTTTGCCTTCTGATAAGGATAGTAGGGCAATGGAGAGGATTGGCAAGAAAGTTTACAGTGCTTCTACTTTGGCCTTTAGGGCTATTAATTACCAGACTTGCATGACCAGGTATGTTCTGGCCTTGATTGCTCAGGCTTCTCAGGTTATCTCTACCCTCCTTGATTCTGTTGGCAAATCCTCTGCCTTATCTTTTTTAAGTTGTGCTTCTCAAGTGGCTCACTACTCTGTTAAGTGCAGCAATGATGCTGCTGATGTCTTTTCTAGGGCTGCAGCTTTTGGGTCCATCATGAGGTGCTATTCTTGGCTTCATCTTCAGTTTCTTCCTGAGGACACCAAGACCAAGTTGTTTGGATGCTCCTTTGGATAATATTCATCTTTTTTTGGGACTGCTGCTGCTGATTTTCTTTTTTTTTTTACATCTCTTCAAGAGAAAGGCAAAGCCTTGCAACACCTTAAACATATTTCTGTCTCTCCTATCCCTAAGTTCCAGAGGAATTATCCTTCTAGATCTACTTTTGTTTGCAGGCAACCCTCCCAGGCCTATAAGGGCAGGAAGGGTGGGAGACAGGCCCCCTCTGCTAAAGTTTCTCGGATTTCTGTGGCCCAGAAGCCTCCTCTATCTGATAAGCATGCTTCGGTTTGACAATTCGCCCCCCCCCCCACAAATGCTTTTAGACCAGGTTATTTTGTCTCTTCATTTCTCCTGTTGTGTTCCAAATTGGCGTCTCATCACTTCAGACTCTTGAGTTCTTTCTGGGGTTTTTTTTTTGGCCGTTTCTGCTGGTCTGCCCTTGACTCCTTCTTTGACTTCTTGTTTTGAGGTCAAACAATTTCTTAAAGGCATCCTGCATATTAGACAACCAAGAAAACCCATTTCTCTTCCTTGGGACATTTTGACTCAGGCTTCTTTTAGCCTGCAGGTTCTGATTTTTGCAACACTGTACCTGGAAGACTGTTTTTGTTGCTGTCTTTTACTTCTGTTCATGGGGTTTGTGAGCTCCAGACCCTTATGGCCATTCCTCATTTTTTTTTTTTAAACAGGGACAGCGTGTCCCTTCTTACTAATCCTTCTTTTATGCCCAAGTTGGTAAATGAGTTGTCCTGAAATCAGTCAGTACAACTCCCTTCCTTATTCCCTTCTTTTCAGTCTGCTACTGAGAAGGTCCTGCATACCTTGGATTTGCACAGACAGCCCAGGTACTATTTGGATAAAACAAGGCTATTTGTTAGTCTGATAGCTTTTTCTTTCCTTTCATCCCAGGTGTTTGGGTTTGAGTGTTTATAAGCAAGCCATCTCCTCCTGGATAATCTAAGGCCATTTCTTTTTGTTATTCTTTTGTTATTCTTTTCCTGGCAAGGCTCTGTCTGCTTCTATTAGAGCTCATTCTACTAGGGCTGTTACCTCTTCTGATGCCTTCTTCAAGGGGTTAGACACCAATTCCATCCTTGAAGCTGCTACTTCATCTTCCGAGCATACCTTTACTAAGCATTATAAGTTGGAAATGTTTTCTAGGGACAGAGCAGGTTTTGCTGAAACCATTTTATGTGGGTTTGTTGAGGGCTCTTCTCAGCCTTCCAACTCCCATTCTGTTTCTCGATTATTTTTATTTTCTCTCCTTTAAGGAATACTGCAACAGTGATATAGGAGGACATAGTACAGTTGTGTAAAATCTTGTCATACCAGTAGATGTCCTCTTGACTGTTGCAGTGTTTGCTCCCTCCCTCCATTCCCTTATTTATTCTGCATTTTTTTCTTTCTGGATGTGCATGGGCTCCTTTATCTTATGATGATGGTTATCTTCTGGAGCAATTCAGTTCTGGGTAGTTGTGTCTGTATGCACCTTTTATGTCCTATGTTCTGCATGGGAGCATAAATGTGACATACGGTGCAAACAAGATCTTTTTCAAGCTTATCTATACTGGCTGAGGGATGTGCTGCCTGGGTGGGACATCCCTTCTGTAAGGAATACTGCAATAGTGAAGAGTGGGACTTCTACTGTTATGGTAAGATTTTACACAACTGTACTTTTTGCCTCTGCTCTGTTGTCAGTGTCACTCAAAAAGATGACATTGTTGGCATCCCGTCACAGGTACTGATTCTGATCTGGGACTGCCAGGATGAAGTTCCAAGGTTTGGGATGAAAGCACTTAACAGGGGGATAGATTTGTACATTATTAAACTATTATTTGGCTTTGAAAATCTTATTTGTGGTCTACTTGAAGTTACCGTTCTTTGCACCCATCAGGCTTTCATATCTGTGTTATACTGCCGAGAGGTGGGTGAGTTTTCAAGTTCACTGCCTCTTTGGAAGCCTTCACAAAGTTATTATAATTCTAGATGTGGTCTTTCCAGGTTACATTCTGGAGCACACCAGACCTCCCATAGAAAGCACTGCACTAGTGGATCTGTCTGTTGGAAGATATTGTGCAATATGTGTCTTTTTTTGTATTACGTTCCCATTCTGGTGTTGGCTTCCCCAACAGTAGTGCATTCATTACGGATTTTCCAGTAGAACTGGATCAAGCATTGCATTTTAGACTAGGGAGAGGTCAGTTTTTCTGACTAGTGCCAAGTTTTCCAGTTGGATGTCTTCCCTAGTAAGAAATTATACAATTTCCAATTCTTTTATGTGCCTTATTTGAAGGCTACAAAATGCAGTATTGTATTCAGTAGTGGGTCAGGTCAGTGAAATATAAAATGGTACTAGTTAATTCCCTAGATTGACTAAACATGCCCTTTAGAATTAGATGGGCTCCAGATTTTGTTTTCCTGACTTTGTTAGATATATACTGGTCAAAGTTTAAATTGTCTGCCATTGTCCTTGGATAGTTAGTAACACACACACACACACACACACACACACACACACACACATATATATATATATATATATATATATATATATATATATATATATATATATATATATATAGTGATTGGACCATTTATTTTGTATTCATAATTTGTTCTTTTTGCCAAGTCTACCTATGCTACATTACCTTCTTTGTAAGAGCAATGTTTATTGAAACACATTCACACATTGTGCTATCCACATGCATGGTGCAGGTCTGAATACAATATTAGTTGTACATCCATTTAACACAGACTTATATATACATACGTAAAATGCAGGCATTTCAAACTATTACAATACCTCATTAATTCAATTTCTCTGATTTCGAGCATCTGTTTTTTTAACTTGACCATCATTGTTTTCTGTGGATTTCCATTTTTTGGCTATAGCTTTCTTAGCTACCATCAGTAACAAATAAATCAGGGCTTTGACTGCTTTTGAACCTGTTTGTTTACATCAGCTAGCAAAAACAAATCTTATGCTCAGCTAAGGTCCTTATCCAATATACAGTTTGACTGTTTTTGAATGTATAACATTACATCACTGTTGTCTAAGCCCACATGGGTTATACCCACTGTCACCATTCAGTCATTTAAGGCTTGAGAGAGCCCTTCACAAACTTTAACTGTATGGACCTCAAGAGCAACACCATATGAAAAGACAGCTCCAAAACTCTCAGAGCTTTTTTGCTGCAAGGCTTCATGGAACTTTGACTAGCAATCCTTCAAGAACGAGCTGGTAAGTTCCCTATTGAAACTGTTGGGTTATGTCATCAAATAACCTGGACGTCTGTAGGGGATACCAAAGCCAAAACATTTCACAGAGCCATATGTCAGATTAAATGTATGAAAAATTCTTCACACTACCTTACTGTCAGTTCTAATGCAGGTATTGCACCTGTCAGGCAGTTTTACTCATCATATTGGTATCGTTTACCTTCGCTGATTCAGATAAAGTGCCCCTTTTGGGAATCGTCATTGTTTTTTCATAAACGCTTTGGTGTTTGCTGTTCTATTAGATGTCAGCTAGGAGGAGAAAGTGTAATTGTGGTACACAGATTTCCTACAAGGATGTCCACTCCCAGTATTTCTTGTGTTTAGGTGCAGAGCAAGATTATTAAAATTGCAGAATTGCAGCCCTTCGTACTTAAAACATTACATATGTGACTTTCATCTCATAACGCTTACTTGGAGACTCAGCATCTTTTTCTTCTTGTTAATTTAATAAAGATGTTTTATCATGTATGACGTGGGCCATGTTACATTTTTATAAATGACAATAAACCATAGTGACACAATCTCAGTTGCAAACATTATATATTCTAAACCATGAGACACAACTGTAGCTGCAAACATTACATATCAGTTTTAACATATTCAGCCATTACACAGCTCATTAATATCCTGCCTTCTTTTAAACCTCATTCCTCCTCTGCATTTATTGATTGCACAGTTCCCATTTTTTCCTATTTAATTTACTCCTACTCTTTTGTAAAGATCCCAGTTCCAGTTGTTTTAACTCTGTTATTATCTGCACTACTACTAGTAAAGTTGGTTTAGACTTTGATTTCCATTTTCTAGTAGTTGTTTTTTTGGCAGCCATCATAATTAGACTCAGCAATGCCTTACTATGTCTAGGCAATTCCGAGTTTGTATCATAGCTTGAAAAATCATTTCCCTAGTCCAGTGATGGTGAACTTTTTGGGCTTGGTGTATCAAAAATTTGAAAATGCCCTAATGACTCTGCTTGCATGTCACTGCCCCCCCCCCCCAACGTAGACTGAATAAAATTAACATGAACTAGTTTACATTTTCTGAAGTAAAATAAATCTATAAATCTAATTATTGTTATCAAGTGTAAAAAGTTACCAGTTTTAGGAGGGATTATGCAGAACAGTTGAGAGGAATGTAAAACAGCACACACTTAGAAATGCAGACTACTTGCCTTTTGTTTTCTCTTCGTAGTTGTACTTTTACAATGTCAGCACTGCCCTCTGCAGACAGTATACCAAAATAGTCTTTAAGGTTAATAACTTCCTTACCTCTGCAGCAGTGTTGTTGAAGTGGCTTCTGGCACAAAATAATTCAATGCACTTCATATGAGCAACAAATATAAAAGTTGATTTCAAATAAATTAGCTCATTTCGAGACTGCAGTTGCAGAAATCACACTTGTGCCTTGAAAATGAGCTTCCTGTGCAGCACTTAGAAGTCAACTGAACTATGAGGCTGCTGTGATGATAGATGATGTGCTGATACAGATGATGAGAATCCATTTTGAGGTCTGGGTAGGGCAGGGTCACAAATTTCTTATATTTTTGTTTGTTCAGTTTCTATGGTAACTCGGGTGTTGGTGAACATTGGCATGTCACAAATACATCATGGCATGTCACCTTTAACATGCATGTAATAGGTTCGTCATCACTGCCCTAGTCACTCCCAGCATCTCTGACAGAGCATTCGGCAGGGAATCTTTAAAGTTGACCAACTCATTACACTCCCAGAAAAAATGTTCTCAGTTACCTCATTCTGCATCATCACACCTCCAACATTTGCTGTCCACCTGAGGAAAAATTCTTTGAAGTCTACTTGAGGTGTAAAAATAGCTATGTAAGCACTTCAGGCAAAGATCTGAAATTTTCTGCATTTTGTTGCATATTTAGGAGACATACATACAGTATATCTCCCCATTGTTTCTTTGTGAATTGCTTATCTAATCTCTCTCCTCAGTCCTTCCTAACCTCCTCTGATTGATTCTTATAATTATTTAATATTTTATATGCTATACCAATTATTCCTTTCTTAATGGCAACTTCTGTTTCGGATTCTACTAAAAAATCTTACCAGTGCTGGTCTTTAGTTTTGGACCCCCCTATTTCTTTCTCTCTGCCTATATTCTGATATCAATCCTCGATATGAAAGGCAGTCTTTACATTGCTGTCCAAATGAGTTCTTGGCATCTTCCCATTTTATTACATTTTCATTTCTAGATATTTGCTCCCAGTACCTTGGTTCTTTTGCCAGTTTTCTCCAATACATTCCTGCTCCCTCTTGCCTGTTGTAGGTATTCCTAACTGCAGTCATCCCTATTTGCAGAATCTCCTTTCTCCATTCCTTTGTTGGTTTAGATCTTAGAAGACCTTCTGATACATTATGAATATAATATTCTGTTTATTGTTCTCCTTAAAGGTCTGCATCCAAAATCCCAGTCTCTTCTAGTTACTTGAGCTCCCCCTCTGTTTCATCATCATCTCTTTCCACTTTGAATTATAGATTTGATATTGTCCTATCTCACCTTCATTCTTACTAGGTTGGGTTCGGATCCAATCCTCAGATCCGTCTCAGCCTTTATATACAATCTCGTGGCTAAAATCCCTATCCCAGTATGCACTAGAACCATCCCCAGATCTGGTTTGCCGCTAAACAGATAGAGCGTTCATCTGCTAGCTCTGGCTAAGTATATTCTTTTTGATTACCTTTTGCTATAACTGTTAGAGTTTTTTGTTGGGTTACTTAGATATTTTAGCTTTTATAGCTGAGTGTGCCTTCTTGTAATTGGATAATTTTTAAATTGAGCTGTGTTTCTGACTTTGGTCATCGTTTACTCGCTAGGTCTTGTATTCCCTTCCTGGCATTGGATTTTTTTGTTCTTTCTGTAATAGTTCTTTTAAATTAGAGAACTATTAAACAGCCCATCTTTAGTTGGAGGGCTTTAACCCTAGTGTTCTTGCTGTTTTCTTTTTCACAGTTTGTACTTTAATGCAGTGTCAATGTAGTGTTACAGTTCATTTAACTTAAAGAATTGTAGCAGAGTCTGTTTAAGTTAGAGGACTTAAACTTTCTTCCCTGTGTGTTCTGTGTCAGGGCCTGTTGAAGTTAAAGGGCTTAGTCTTGTTTTTTCCCCATGTGAGTTGTGTGAATAGCTCGACCCATTTAAGTTAGAGGGTCCAGCCTATAAAGGAGAAGAATTTTTGTTGTAATTTCTTTTTGTTGCTGTTCTTGACCTTTAAAAATGTTGGGTAAATAATCTAGGGCAATGGGCTTTAAAATATGTGAAAAGTGTAGCAAAAAAGGTGCCCCTTATTGATAAACACACCCTTTCTGTTTATTGTCTTGGGGCCATCATTCTTCAGGAGTTGTGCTGCATCTGCCATTCATTTAATTATAGAGCCCTCCTGGAGAGAAATAATAAGTTGATCCTAACAGGTCTTCTTAAAACCCCCTTCTCCGAGGCATTGGAAGAAGGTACGAGTTCACCTAAATCGGATAAGTCTATTTCAGCTAAATCTGACAAATCAGAAAAATCTGTAAAAAGACCTTCACTGTCTACTACTTTGGATTCGACATATAAAATGCCCAAATTGTCCTCCTGACTCCTCCTTGCTTGGTGCCAGTGGAGTTTGAACTAAGGAGCCGGTCCCCAACCCTTATTTTGAGATCCCATTCTTCAAAAGTCAAAATCTCCCACCCCCTCGACCAGGTCGTCTAGGAGTCTTTCTGACGATGATGTGTATTGAGTGGTACAGAAACTATTACAGACACCGGCTCTGGCCAAATTACTGTTGGATCTGAACCCCAGGACTTTGGATCCTACAACATTTATTTATTTATTTATTTATTGATTGATTTACATTTGTTAACCAGTTTGGTCCAGCTGGGCTTATGGCCCGTTTTCAGTGGAGACCCGAGGAGAAAAGCTCCAAAAAAAACAGCTTACAGAAAAAACAAATAATGACATTTACATTTACAATAGATAAATTGAATTATACAATAATGTTTGAATTACAAAAGCAAAAAATGGAAACACTTGTAGTTATGCCTTTCCTAAGGTTTACAGAGTAGTGGTTTATTTACATATTTACAACAAGAGTTTGATCCATCAGATATGGGTATAAAATAGAGTAAGTATCCACAAATAGAGGGAATACTAAAGTTGAGAGGGGGGTTATGGAAGGAACATCTACCTCCTCTGCTCCATGTCCTCCTTCAATCCAGTCTCTGGCTTTGGAGTTGGAAGATCTGGAGTTGGTATTAGTGGAACTGTCAGATCAGAGACCCAGCACGGGTTCCATGGATCTGACCATGGCTCAGACATCCTCGGCTCCATCAGAGCTGGAGAAGACTAGGAGCCAACACTCTCCAGTCAGGTCTAGAGGGGTAAGTTGGACCGGAAAGCTGTCAGATCTGACTGTGCCTCTCAGGGCCTTGGCTTGGTTGAGTTCAGCTCCTACCTTGGTCTGTCTCCCTTGGTTCGGGGGGGGGTCCTTCTTCAGATCCAGGGATATCCTCGGATCAGAGATGGGTGGCTTTCAAGGTTGTGAGGAGGGTGCTGCCTCCATAGACAGGTCTGCAGTCCTCTCCACATATTCCTCCCTGCAGACCACCATTGCCTGCCTCTTTACCCTTGCATCCATGAGATGCAGAGATCGTATGCCTCAGGATGCCCCAGAGGGCACCCACCACTCTTCCGAAACATCTCCAGAGTACCCTTCTGAGGAGGTCTCTCGGTAGAGGCTGTGCAAGAGGAAGCACTTAGACTCCTGAGAGGAGTCTGTCACTTCTGATGCAGAAGGGTCCCCATGGTCACAAACCTTGATGATGCAGAAGGGTCCCCATGGTCGCCTCCTCATGATGTCTCCTTTGGATACAGCCTGGAAAAACTTAGAGAGGTGGCTGGAAAGTCCTCTAACCCTTCGGTGGAGGAGTCCGTATACCTGAAGGCCTTTAGGTCTCACCCTTCCACCTCTTGGGTGTCTCTGCCTTTCGATGAGCTTCTGGACCTGGTTTCTCGAAAGATGTGGGAGTCCCCAAATTCCATGGGAAATATTCCAAGGAGGCCAAACAAGTTTATCACAGCACTCTCTGACAAAACTTTAACTAAAGGGGTCCGAGTCAGTGCAATGGTCGTGGCAGCGGCCACTAAGAAGGAACTCTCGGAGACATCTTCTGTCCATCCCCCAAACAAGGTGTCCAGGACTATGGACCGGTATGGAAAGCACATCTTTTTCTCTTAGATTGCTGAACTCTCTTACCCATTTCATGAGACTACAGAGGGATCTCCTGAAAGTGCTAGGAGATATCCTCCAAGGTTCAGTAGCTGAAGGGGCTTCTGACAATGTATCCTCTCAACTCACTACCTTAAATTCAGTGGTTAATGCATGTATGAGGCTCATATCCTATGCAGCTGATGAAATGAGTAGAGCAGCGGGTTCTGGAATTTCCCAAAGGAGACATTCTTGGAAGTGCTTATATGACTTCGCTGAACCCTTTAAGTCTTCCTTTGTAAATGCCCCATTTGACGGCTCATCTTTGTTCAGGCCTAAGGTAGAGGACACACTGAGCAGGTGTGAACAGGAAGGAAAGACGCTGCCTGCCATAGGAGTCCATTTTTCCATGACTACTAGACCTTATCCTAAAGGTCAAAGAGGCAGTGGTAAGATGTGGTTCCAAAAATCATGGAGATCTTTTCAGGACACACATGGTGAAACTTTCACCAGAGGCAGAGGGGTAAGTAATAATGGAAGATGCTGACTTCAGTGCAGAGGAGGTCTGCAAAATCAGGGTGACAGAGCATCTTTCTTTGGTAGGTCCTTTCAGCGCTCCTGAAAGGAGGCCTGACAGTCCAGCTCTGCAGGCAGTCGGGGGTCACTTATCCTTATACCTAGAAGCCTGGTGACAAATGGGTATGAAACATCATATCCAGAGGTTACGTCATCCCATTCTTCCTCCTTGCCCCAAAGATGAAAAAGTTCTGGACGTTCTACTCAGTCAAAAGGATCAGGCAACTCAAGAAATTCAAAAGTTGCTAGACAAAAGTCATCCAAAATGTTCCCGCAGACCATCTAGGATCCGTAACTCACTCGATTCTTTTTAGTTCCAAAGAAAACACGGGAGACTGGAGACCAGTTCTGGATCTCAGTATTCTAAACAAATCAGTAAAGAAGAGCAAGTTCTGGATGGTGACACTGCAGTCAATACTCCCATTCTTTGGAAAAGATAATTGGATGTGCTCTATAGATCTCCAGGATGCATACTACCACATAAAAATGGACAGGTGATCCAGGAGATGCTTGCGCTTTCAGCTGGGAGCCAGTCACTACTAGTTTTGAGCTCTGCCCTTTGGTCTCACTACAGCCCCCAGAGTGTTCACCAAATGTATGGAAGTAGTAGCAGCTCACTTGAGACTACTAGAATTCCGGGTGTTTCCATACTTAGATGACTGACTCCTAATCACCATGACCAGGCATCAGCTAATCAAAGCCATAGATACAACCTTGCAATTCTGCTCCCACCTAGGGATTACCATAAGCTACGAAAAATTCTCCTTGGAGCCTTCTCAGCATGTTGTATTCATAGGGGCAGAATTAGACTCAACACAAATGATGGCGAGATTTCCACCAGATAGGATACAATCTCTGAGGTACCAGGTGAGATATCTTTTAAAAAGGAAGAAAGCCCAAGTGAAGATGCTCCTCAGAGGTGTAGGGATCATGGCAGCAGTGCTAGTTTTGGTCCCCCTAGCACGTCTGCATGTGAGGATTCTTCAGTGGTTGCTATCCACTCAGTGGTCAATGCAAGAACTACAGATATCTCAAAAAATAATCATAACAGGAACTTGCAAGAAGGATCTTTGATGGTGGCCACACTCCTGTCATGTGACCCTAGGTTGACCGTTTGTTTCCCCTCAACCTGTGGCCACAGTGACCATGGATGCCTCTCAGATGGGGGGGCATTATCTAGGAAAGATGGTCCAAGGCACATCAATGTCCTAGAGATGAGAGTGGTGCTTTTAGCATTGCAAGAACTCCAGGGCTCACTTCCCCTGGGAACCATTGCAATGCAGACTGACAACATGTCAGTTTGGTATATAAACAGACAAGGAAGAGCCAGATCTTACTCCCTTTGTCGAGAGGCCCTGAGAGTATGGCAATGGGCTACCTCCTCCCAACGTTTCTTGATAGCAACATACATCCCAGGGAAATTCAAAGTGATAGCGGACAGACTCAGCAGAGTGATTCTGATGTCTCACAAGTGGTCTCTTAAAATCATTTTCCAAAAATGGGGCCAGCCTTGCTGCGACCTCTTTGTGATATCTGTGAATGCTAAATGCAGCAGCTACTTTGCCGTCATCCCCCCTCCGGGGGAGTCACCAAGGGATACAGTTGTACATGATTGACCCCTGGGCCTCCTCTATGTTTTTCCCCCTTTTCCACTAATTCCTAAAGTCCTTCAGAATGCCAGTTGTTTGGGAAGGGACTTGATGTTCATTGCACCATACTGGCCTCGCCAAATCTGGTTCCCCTTCCTGTGGCCTCATCTTCGGGAGAAGCCTTGGATTCTGGACCCAGTTCCAGATCTTCTGACTCGTCTGTAAGGGACTCTCCACCCATCCCTTCAGACCCTCAAACTGACAACATGGCTGCTCCAATTCCAACAATAGCCAAGTTTCCAACCCTCTCCTCTCGAGTTAAACACATTCTTATCCTTCCCATAGCGCTTCAGCAAAGAAGATTTATAAAAGCAAATGGAAAAGATTCTGCCTATGGGCTACCAATAGCCACATCGATCCTTTTTCTGCTCCTATTACTTTCATTTTGGACTTCCTAACAAAACTTTTCAATGATGGTGCAGCTGCAGCCACTGTTACAGTTCAGCTAGCAGTGATCTACAGTTTTCATTTGGGAGACTCTGGCTCCAACATAATGTCTCATAAACTATGCAAAGCCTTTCTCAAAGATACTATGTTATTAAGACCGCCTATCAGAAACCCATCAGTGCCATGAGACCTAAATTTTGTTCTATCCTGCATATTTTTTTCTCCCTTTAAACCAGCATCGTCTTGTGAATTAAAATTTTTGACTTGGAAAACTATTTTCTTGATAGCAATCACCTGTGCTAGAAGGGTGTCAGAGTTGCAAGCATTGTCCATAAAGCCCCCATATTTGCTTTTCCATAGAGACATGGTGCCTTTGTGAACAAACCCCTCCTATTTACTTAAGGTGGTTTCAGAGACAAATTTAAACCAAAGTATAGAATTACCAGTTTTCTTCCCAAATTATGAAAAGGCAGAGTACATGTTACATCAGCTGGATGCACATAGACAGTTACGTTTTTACCTACATAGGACTGCAGAATTCCAAAAATCTGATCAGTTTGTCTCTTTTTCAGATTCAAAAAAGGATCCCCTGTCTATAAAGTTACACTTTCCAAATGGCTATCAGACTGTATAACTTTTATTTATGAGTCTCAAAATAAAGAACTTCTGAAAAAGGTTAAGGCCCATTCTACAAGAGCCATTGCAACTTCTTCAGCTTTTCTGGCTAAACTGCCAATTGACACCATTTGCCCTGCAGCAACATGGGCAAAACCACATACCTTTATCACTCATTGCAAAGTTGATTTGGCCTCCAGGAATAGAGCCTCTTTTGGACCCATGGTTCTTCATAGGATGATATGAGGCTATTGGCCCGGAGGCCCTTATAAGCCTAGCCAAGAATTTCGCCCATGTTCCCTCAAAGTCAGCACCTGTTTCCCCTGTCCAGCAGGGACATAGGTGAGATCCCAGGGGGTATTTTTTCTGTTTTCCATCCAGAGATTCATATGAGTTCTGAGGAATATTCTTCCATGAGCAAACCAAGATTCAACATGCTAGGAATGCTGTCCCAACCTAGTAAGAATGAAGGGGAGATAGGACAACATCACATAAAGAAGTTATGTACTCACCATAATGTTTCATGTGTGTTGTCTCTCTCTTTGCCTTCATTCTTGCTTTCCACCCTCTTTCCCTGTCCCTTCTTTTATTTCTAGAAGGCCGGGTCTATACAAATTGGTTTACCTTGAGCTCTGTCCTTCACCAGCCTCTGAGTCTTTCCTTGGAGTACATATAACTTTATATTAGGGCAATCTGGGGATGGTGCATGCTGGGTTAGGGATTTTAGCCACGAGCTGGCAGAGGGCCTCAAGCTTGTAAATAAAGGCTGAGATGGATCTGAGGATCGGATCTGAACCCAACCTAGTAAGAATGAAGGCGAAGATGGACAACACACATATGGAATGTTATGGTGAGTATATAACTTCTTTTTTTCTGCTTGTACTATGTATAAGCTTCAACAGTGTTGCTCTGAAATACCCCTTTGACTCAGGTAATCCCAATCTCCCCTGTTCAATTGGAAGAATAAGCGTATCCCACTTGAATCTTGCTGTCTTTCCCTCCCAGATTAAATCCTTCAGCTGTTTAGTAATTGCTATCTACAACTTCTCCTTTGGTTGATAAAAGTAGGTCTGACCTGTGTATAAGATTAAAGGGACTAAAAACATTTTAACTGCTAATCCATACTCCTATATACTTAATTTTATCATGTACTCATAAATATGGATATTGCTGAACCAGTTCGTATGTGGGTACATAATTTACAGCTATTCCTTTTGTTTTTACTTAATTTTGTATCCTGAAAAGGTTTGAAATTGTCTCAATATGTTCCATAACACTATAGTGTGTCTTTCTGGTTTTGTCAGGTATAAAATAATGTCATCTGCAAACAGAGCCAGCTTTTCTTTACTACCATACCAGTTATATCCTTGAATTTCTGAGACCCTTATTTTCCTTTGCCAAGGATTTTAAATATAATACAAATAACAAAGGGGAGAGAGAACACCCCTGCCTGGTTTCTTTGCTCAAGCAGAGATTATCAGAGAGGACCCAACCCACTTTAATTTTCCCCTGTGATCCTTCATATATCCTCCTAATCAACCTTATAATTTTACCAGGGAATGTAAATGCTTTAATTGCTCTGCTCAAAAAATCCTAGCTTACTCTGTTGAATGCTTTCTCTGCATCAATACCCACCAGCAACAGTGGTATTTTCTTACATTCTGCTTCCCTGTGAATCATCACTGTTATGTTTATGTTGTTAAATGTTTGCCACCCCTCCACAAAACCACATTGATCCATATCTGTCAATTTTGGCATCACGTTTGCAATTATTTTGCCATTATAGACACAAGCACTTTATAATCATGATTTAATATTGAAATGGGCCTGTATGAAGCTGGATCTGATGTATCTTTACCCTGTCTAGGTAATACAGCTACTACTGCTTTCTTCCAGGATGTTGGTACTTCTCCTCCTCTTAAAATACTGTTAAAACCTTTCAGATTTTCCCCTCCAAGTTTCCACAATTCCACAGGAATACCATCTAATCCTGATGAGTTTCCTGTAGATTGATTATCCATCACCATTTTTCTGTCGTCTCCTCCTATCTTAACTGTTAGTAATTGAGCCTCCTCTGGCCTTGGCAGATTTAATTATTCCATAAACATTTCCATTTGTACCTTTTCTTTACTTGGAGACTCAGCATCTTATAAGCTTCACCCAAGCTAAAATAGCTGATTCTTCCACCCACAACGTCTCACCTATCCCAAAGAAGTTATTCAAGCGGCCTAGGCCTCACATTATGACTTCCCAGTTGGACTTGGATATACTTGCTGAGGTTTTGGAACCAGCGTTATGCCCAACAGTTTCTCAGACTTTTGCTACAGTGACCTTGCTTGGAGGCTGGTATGGCATCTGACTCGCACTTCTAAAATGACTGATATTACCAACGCCAGTGAGAAGGGGGAATCCTGTCTATTTCAGAAGGACCAGAAGGTATTTTGTAAATTTTAGTAATTAAAGAAATACCTGGGTTATTAATCAAGGTATATCAGTGCTCAGATCCACCACATCTTGTTATATAGGACAGCACTCCAAAAAAGACAAGCCACTTCTCACATGTCCCAGAAAAAGTAGTAGATGGATTTTCTCCAGGCCTGTTTAAGGCTGTCATAGCACTTAAACCACCATTCTTTGTCCCCTCTGCCCCGTCACCTGCTACCCCTCACAAGAGGCATCTGGAATCCTCCTCAGAAGATTATGAAGATTCAGATAAACATTCTGTGGCCTATTCTTCCCAGATTCACTCTCCAGGCCAAGTGGCCTCTGATGATGAGGACTTCCTATCCCCTGACTCTCCTGTTGCAGAAGTTTCATTTGGAGAAACCATTTCTAACATGAAGTATTTTGAGTGGGAATCTGGACAAATTTCTGATGTGCAAAAAAGGTAGCATAACCTGCTACAGATAGGCAATCCTGCACCTGCTCCAGTCCTGATAGCCTTTCTGCATGCCTTTACCTCTATTTCCACTGTTCCTGACTCCTTGCTGCCAGCTCCTAAAAGGCTTGATAGATTTTATAAAGTGCCTGAAGATTTAAACTTTCAGTAAAAGAGCCCTTCTGATTTGCTTTTCCCATTTCTGCAGACAAGCCTTAAAAACTCCTGCTACTGCTGCTCCCCTTCCCTCTGATAAAGGTAGCAGAGCAGTTGAACAGACTTGGAAAAATGTGTACAACTTTATGCAATTTGGCTTTCAGAGCGCTGAACAATGACTTGCATGACTAAATATTTACTGTCCATTTTGGATCATTTAAATAAAACCTTGGCTTCTATGGAAGTAAAGGCATAAAGCAGCAGGCCACGTTTATGGTGGCTTAAGTTTCACAGGTGTCTCAACATAGGATCAAATACAGTTATGATACATTGGAGGCCTCCTCCAGAGCAGCTTCTACTGGTTCTGTCATCAGAAGGTATGCATAGCTTCTTTTTCAGTCCTTACTTGAGGACATCAAAGCCAAGTTATTTGATTCTCCTTTTACTTGGCTGTGCTTGCAGCAAGCTTGTTTAAATTTTAAGAGCAAATCAAAATTATAGGATTGCAGACAATTTTTCCTCATTTCTCAATCCAGATATAAAATTACTCAATAAAACCCAACTTCATCTCTCGCATGGAGTCTAAACCCCCCACAAAGGCGCATGAAAATGCCTTGGAAGAGATTTCAGGATAAATCAGATAGGGATTCCAAATCTGGGAGGCCACCCTACTTAGGTGAATCAGCCTGATTACTTTCCTCCCCACCATGTCTCCTCCGTGCAGCCCTTCCTCAGTCAAAAAAGGCTTGCATCATCTTTAACGAGTTAGCAGCTTATGGCCACAGACAAGTGGTTCCTTTCTATTATTTTCCAGGGCTATAGAATGGCTTGGAAAGGCATCCCTCCTCACCCTCCCAGTCAGGTAAAGCTCCTACATACCATTATTCAAGCTATGCTCAACCAAGGTACAATAGAACCCGTGCCACACCAGCACATGGGGGGAAGGTTTTATTCCAAACTATTTGCTGTACCAAGAAAATGAGAATGGTGACCTGTACTGAATCTGTCACTTCTCAGTGCTTTCCTCAAGGTCTCCTTGTTCAAAATGTCACCCCAGACTCTTGCTCTTCATCTTCTGATGTCCTTCCATATCACTGTCACAGTATTGATCATCTGTGGGATCTCCTGCCAAAGATAGAGCAACATCTGGCCAGCATACCAAAGCCTTTATTACCTATGGAGCATCATATATCTGACATATGTTCCCTGCATAAGTGTAGGGCATAAAGGTGATATATGTACACTCCCAACTCAGAACTTCATTGATGCCAGTCTGAATGCCATTGTCATGTGTCAGTCTGAATGCCCTTCACATTCACTGGTTATACAGAGCCTACATCTTTCATATAAGTACTCTGTTGGGGAATCTCTCTTTCTCTTACATTGTTCAGTGGGTTACTTGCCATCCAGGAAAGGGAAATGATAGTGTAGGAGGCAGATTCTCCATAAAGACCACCACAATAGGTGCTTATTTTGCTTATGTGCATGTCACAACCACACTGAATTTTCTATCAGACCTTTGTACCCAAGATCTTGCATAGGCTTCTTTCTTCACTTTCCATTTACCTTCAGAACCAGTGTGTCATTCTTTTGGCCCAGGGTACCATGGCGGAATCTGCTCACCTTGTGCTACAGATGCTACTTAAAAAGAAGACCAAAAAGTCTAGGCCTGAGTCTGTTAATGTCCAGCCTCCACTGGACACCTCTCTTGAGGCCAGTGAGAACCCACAGGATAGCCCAGCATTACCTTCAGTTTCTTCTGCCACAACATTCTCTGAGGCTGACACAGAACCTGCATCTTGCACATCCTCAGAGGCATTGAAATTGTACACAGCTGATGTTGAGGGGCAGTCATGGCTGGTTATTTCAAAGGGGCCCAGAGAGGATTGCTCAGGTACTTGTTAGGGAAGAGGGGCCAGATACCGTAACAGAATCCAGACAGAGGCCCGAACCTCCGTGTTTTGTCAGAATGGTTGCCTCAGTGAAGAAATGGCAGAAGACTAAGCATGTGGTGTCCTCTCCCAGGGATCCACAAAGTGAATATCAGGACTTTACTCAAGGTTTGTTCAATGCCTTGATGGCATTGAAGCCCCCTCAGGGGGTTTTGGTTCCTGCACCTCCTTGGTCCTCTACCCTTAAAAGGGCTAAAGGCTCGGAGTCTTCAGGCAAGGATTCAGATTCTGAGGCTGATTCCCTAGCCTATTCCTCTCAGTTGCCTTCATCTTTAGACTCTAAGTTTGAGTTGGAGGGTGAATTTCTTGGTCCTGATTCTTCTTTAGAGGAGCTTTCTTTTGGTGACACGGTCCTGAGTATGATGGAGCTTTTTAAATGGGATTGCTCCCAAGTATTGGACATCCAGAAGAAGTATTATGAGTTGTTTCAGATGGGCTCTCCTAAACCTTCTGCTGTATCTCCTTTGTTGGCTGCTGTATTAGATACATTCTGTGATACTCCTCTGACACCAGATTCTCAGCCTGCAGCTCATAAGAAACCTGACAGGCTCTATAAAGGTGACAGATGCTTGCAAGTTCTTGTACAAGTGCCCTTCCTCTCATTCTGCAGTGATTTCTGTATCTACTGACAAGCATTCTAGGCTATTGCCTTCTTCCAAGCTCCTTTCTTCAAAGGAGGAGAGTAGAGCCATTGAAAGGATTAATAAAAAGGTATAGACTTCAGCTACTTAAACCTTGAGGCCCATCAATTACCAGACTCATATGACATAGTACATCAGCAGTGGTGGATCCAGGGATTTGCAGAAGGGGGGGGGGGCGCAGTCTGGTTAGTTGACTACTGGGGTGGAAGCAAGAAAGTGGGACACTTTGTCTGGTGGTTGTGAAAAGATCACCTTAAGAAGCTCTGACATCACGTCTGGAAAGACATCACTTTACATTCAGTTATACATGATTTTGCTGTGAATGTGGTAGCAGAAAAAAGTAATTCCTGTGCAGCACACAGCACATCTATTTTAATGCATGCCTGGAAAAGATTTTTTGACCATACCAACTCACATTCTCCTTCCATGGCATACTGTGGGCATATGGACTGTTATAAACTTGTAAAGAATCCCACTGAAGGTGGAAATAACCACAGTGAAATCTACTTTGTTGTTATGAAACATAAAATATATACCACAGACACATATTTAGATAAATTAGTAAAAGCTTCATTTAATTGCTTTACCAAATAAACTAAACTTGTAAAACTTTCCTTAGCTGACCATTGTGTTTTTGGATTGTTTACTGTTCCTTCTCTGGGTTAAAGCACAACTAATTTTCTTTAACAAAAGTCCTACTGTACCTTTTCTCTCCTTTCAACAAATTCTGGAGTGATTGGAGGAGGGGGAGGCAATGCTGGTCTTCAGGAGTTCAAAAATGCCGGTTGTCTTCTTTCTCAAGTCAAAGTTCAATGAAACTTGAATTGTTTTTAGTTCAATGTTTTCCGAGTACATGGCCATCTGAATTTGAGTAATTTCTTCCAACACGTTCTTTAACAGTGAACTTATGTCCTGTTGAACTTTCACTCAGCTTGGATTGCAGTCACCCTAACTTCAGCACTGGGGAAATAGTTCTGATTTGGAGAATGCAGTACATTCTACAAGTGTGTTTTATAATTTGAATAGTCTCTGTAGCAATTACCATTTTTGGGACCTGAATATTAAGGTGACATTTTCCAATACAGTTGCTGCTACCTTGTTTTCCAGTGTTACATTATCATTTTGCCAGATTTTAAAAATTCAGCCGATGGTTCAGCCTTATTAACAAAGCTTTCTGTGTCCATTTAGCTTCACTGTTCAGGATGTTTGGTTGTAATTAGAGAACACATCATTGTACATGTTAGTGTCCTGGTTAACTATATTGTCTTTGGAGCAACTGAGTTCTGTAGTGGTACTACTCTAACTGAATTCTGTGATCTGTTCTCTTCTGTTCGTTAGGTTTTCTCCATTTATTTTCTTCACTCATGTCCATTTGTATCTGGAAGTTTCCCTTAATATAACTTGTGTTCCTGAACATCTGTTCATCTTTTGTTGTCTTCCATTTCTTTGCATTGCTCATTTATACATCCCTCCTGAACTTCTCTTGCTATCATCTATCAAACTCTGCATTAAAGTTTTACATAATGTACCTGCTCTCATTATTTTTGGAGATCCTTCTTTCCTCAGCCACTTCTAAATCCTGCACAGACAATTACAGACAATCATTTTGCCTTCTCAGACAGTCATTTTGCCTTCTTAAGAATCTTTCTATTTTAGAATTAATTTTTGCCACTTCCTGGGTAATATTTCAAACTTCTGTCCATACTTCATATACTCTGTCCAGCATGCCTAATCCGTGGCTACTGGTACTTCTCTTACTTTCTATGCTGCCTGTGAAGTAGATGACTTCTGTGATGGTAGTACTCTGACTTCTCTGATGGTACGTCCATGAATTTCTATGTTGCCTGTGGAGTGGATGACGATAGAGCTCTAACTGACCACTGGTACTTCTTACTTTCTATTTTGCCTGGGGAGTAGATGACTTCTCGGATGGTAGTACTCTGACTTAATTAGTAGTCTGACTTAGTCAATATGTTATGCCATCTAAAGATATGTACAAAACTATACATGAAAGGAGAGCAAGTCTAACAAATTTTTTGTGAGTGTAACACAGCATTTTGTGATGGCCTCTATGTTCCCATACCGTACTGTGGTATATATCACAAGCTTCATCATACTACTGTTCTATTCTTAATTAAGCAGATTAATAAGTAGCATTCTTCTCGTATGTCTTTCTGCAAATAAATTGATTACTGAGGAGTAGTCTATCGGGATGTCCCTATGCATGAACAGCAACATTAAACTGTTAAGGTGCTCTTGTCCCATGGTACTCCGGAGTTCAGACTTTATCAGTTTTAAGGCTGAATTAGCCCTCTCTACTCCAGCAGTTGTGAATGGAGTGAGCAAAAGTGTATTTAATACAAAGGAAATATTTGGGAACATTTTGACATTTGTTTGCAGATAGGCCTGCTTCAAATCATTTGGCAGTGCAGAATTGTCTGATAAAGCTTCCCATGTCCTTTTCCAGTCTGAGCTATTGGTGGAATGTTGTTTGTGAAGGCAAGTCAAAAAAAAATTTAAGTGAACTCTATCTAATGTTAAGCTGTTCAAGTTTGATGGAATTAGAGTCCTTGAATAGCTGTTGATGCCATTGTTGTGAATCGTCTGGACAGTTCATGAATTAAGTGATCCAGAAAGGGAATAAAGATTGCTCTTCGCCAGTAGTCTTCTGAAGTCTCCCCATCAACATTGTTTCTCATAGTCTGTTTGCTACAGACACGTGGAAGGGGTAATTCAGCATTACTGCAGAAGCTCCCCATTTCTGACATATCTCTGAGGATATTCCTAAACTCATTCTCAATGTTTGCACGAACAGCCAGCAGCTCATGAAGCATACAGCTGACATGCTCATATGCGTACAGTACATCTTGTGACAATCCTTGCAGAAGTTTGCTAAGGAGCTTAGTAAAGCCAAACAAGAACCTTGCTGACTGGAAGGAAACAATAAAGCAAGACTTAGTAATTGAACTGTAAAGTCCACTGGCATCTGTCAAAGTTTTTCCATCCCAGTGTAGCCCTCTATTATTCATAATATTGTTTAAACAGTGAATGAGTGCTTCATACATATGATAGAAGTCATCAAAGGTTGTATGTCTCTCCACCCATCTGGTCTCGCACAGCAACTTAAGCTTTTGTTTTTCTATAGGTTTTTTGCCACTTGCCTTTTGCTGTAAATTTATGTACTGCACTGATTCCTCTAGACATCTTTGCCTTTTTGGGGAGTATTTGAAAAACAAACCAACTTCCTTCACTATATTTAACATTATTCGTACTTCTGGAACTTGGCAAGCCTTTGAAAGTACAAGGTTCAACTGGTGACTATCACAATGGAAAAAAATAGCATGTGGTATTTTTTCTTGAAACAACGCTGCACAGCCTTTCTGTGCTCCAGACATGTTTCTAGCACCATTGTAACCTTGAGCTTTGCAGTGCTCAAGATTCAACGTTATCTTTGTTTGGCATGTGACCAACCTATTGCAGATCTCCTCTCTGGTCACAGCTTCACAGGCAATAAACTCTATGAATCTCTCCACAGGATGGCCATTTTTCACATATCGTAGTACTACTCCAAGTTGTTCCCAGTTGCTTATATCTGCAATTTCATCTGCTTAGATGGAATAAAAGGGTCCAAGAGGCTGTTGTTTAATATCCTTTATTATCTGCTGTTGAATGTATTCTTTAATACAGTCTAGCAATTCATTCTGCACTGTTTTTGAAATATATGTTGCATGCTTTTGGCATGTCTGCAAGTGGGCTTCTAACTCTCTGTCACCAGCATCAATTCAGAAATCGACTATAGATCTGGTTTCCCTTGTTGGTTGTACAGTCAGATGTGCAGTCATCTCTATGCCCACGAAGGGCTATCCCTTGCCTTCCACAGTACTCCAGACACTTTATAATACAGGATAGTAGAGCTCTGTTTTTGGCCACCTGCAGCTGTGTAGCATTTGAAATTGCAAAGTCCACTCTTTGACTTGGATTGTCACTTGTGATTCGTAAAGCATGTAATTTTGCCTCAGATTTCTTGTGGTAATCTAATTCTGAATGTCGCTGAATATCAGCTTTGGCATGCTTCCAATTACAGTATGGTAGCTCAATGAATAACTTTGCACGTTCTGTCTGTGCTGGTGTTGGAAATAACACACAGGCTAAACAATACAGCCCATCTTGTTTCACTGAATATGCCAGAAAATTTAACTGGTCTAGCCATGACAGCTGACATTGGCGAAGGGAACTACCTGATTTTCTTCTTTTGTCTGTGAAGGCTTTGAGTGGAAAACGAAAACCGTCATGTGGTTTGCGATGATTTATGACAATAACTTTCTCATCTGCAGTATTAGTACATGTGATGTACTCACTAATATCTGTCAGTGAACACTTTGTGGCACTGACTTCATCTGAATGCTTCTTACTGACTTCACTAACAGTACTTCTCTCAAGCTGCTGACTTCTGTGACAGTACTATTTTCACTGAATTCTCTGATGGCACTACATTCATTTACCATGTCTTCTGTGTCAAACAGACATGACTCTGACTGCTGGTTAAAAAACAAAAACAAATATCAAGAGGAAGATAACTTCTGTAACAGTACAACAAATACAACTACATTGGTGTCCATTGAATAGCGTAGTGTTACACAAAAAAAAAGTTTCACTAAAAAAAAAAAAAATAGGGAAAGACTCTATACACTGAATGCCTGCAAACCCACAAAAGAAATGCAAAGTATACAGCATGGATTATTAAGATGTTCCATCTCACCGATGAGCTCCTGCCTTCATATATGACTTTTAGAGTAGAGTAATTTTCAGTTCATTTTACATTCCATATCTGACTTTCCTTTCAAGACTAAAATCAATAAAACTTATGAATACCCTCATTCATAAAATCCTAGACAAATACTTTAGCACAGGAAATAGTGTCACACACATCTGAACTATTTAACAATCATCCTGAGAATAGGACATAATTCTGTACTTTGGCACTACTCGCACCCACAATGACTTACCCTCAGAGACTGAACCTTATCTGTGTTTTATGACCTTTCTGAAAAATTTGAAGAGAGACTGTTGATGTAGTTCTCGCTTGGCTCCTGAAGACATGGCAGCACGTTCTCCTGACATACTGCAGCTCATTTCAATACACAAAATAACTGCTTCTGTTATCTAATGTACAAAATAAAACAGTGTCAAGTACTAATGACTTAGCCAATGGCCACAACAGTGTGTTCATTATGCTGAAGAAAGAACGAGTATAAAACACTTCACAAATGAATGCATGATCTGTTCTTTGCTTTGGCATGTTGCAATTGCTTTACAAAACTGCCTCTGCCTGTGGGTGCTATACTTCTATCAGCCTACAGACATCCTGGCATTACACAGCATTTTCTGGACAAATAAAGGGCATAGGAAAAACTGTAAGCATTTTGTAAGCAGTGACAGATATCACAATGTGCAAATAGCAATTCTAAGACTGGGAAGTATTCTTTACTGTGATAATTCCACATTCACAGTCTTTCTATAAACGTTACTTTCACAAATTGCATATCTTGAGACTGTATAACCCAGAAATATATTGTTCAGTTTTGTTATTCTGACATAAGCTGTAACATGACAGCAAGAAATTCCTCTGAGCACATGAGCCCCCAAGCCTTTCTGTGTTGGAGGGAAGCATTCTAGCTTATCAGTGGGAGTGGTAAGCACTAGGTAGCCTATCTACCACAAGATCTAGGTAAAGATTCTTAGTTTTAGCACTTGAATTTGCTTATTTGTTCTCAGCACTTGTTCAGAACTTGTTGTTAGCACTAAATAAGCTACAAATTACTACAGCACTCAATCTTCCTCTTTACCTAGAGGAAAACAGTTTTTGTACTTACCTTTCCTCACTTGCTTAGAGAAAAACAGCTCTTATACTCACTTTACTCACTTGTCTAGAGGAAAGTAGTTTTTTTATCCAGGCATGTCCAAGGGTCAGCTCCCAGTGTTCTCTCCTGTCTATCTGATGAATCTGGGCATCTTGGGGCAATGTAGCAATTGCCTCATGTACACAGACAACCCTCTCCTCCTACCACCCAGCACCACAACCTGTGAGAGATGCACTTATCTAACCAAACTGGAGGTAAAGCTCTCTCCAACCAAGACTGCACTTGACAGTCAGGAGGACAAGGTAAACACTTGTACCACACCATACTCATCAGTGCAGTTACTGAGACATGGTTTAAACCCATGGAGAGTATCCCAGCAGTTCCACACATTTAGACCATTTCTTGCACAAGAAAGAACAAAAAGTGAAGGAGTCTCAATTTATATCAAACATGAACACGCTTCAAGGATAGTTAAACAGTATGGCACAATTAAGCTTCTCCATGTCTAACTTGCAGTAAGCAAAGTCCCATACCATATCTTGGCAAGTGATAGATCTCCCCTCTGTGACCCATGAAGCCCATACCACATACATAAACATACTGGAGACTTTCTTCCTTCAACCCAATACCATATTCATGGTTGAGTTTACCTACCCCAAAATAAACTGGGAATCATACATGACCTCAGGCTTGCGAGCCCAGAGATTTCTGGACTTTATCAACACAAGCATCCTGGACCAGATGGTCTATATGCCATTAGCAGTGCTAATGTCCTTCACCTGGTCCTCACAAATATGTGGTAATGTTACCCCCTCCCAGTGTAATGTCCTCACTAGTCAGGTCAGACCATAAAGCTAAAATAAAAATTAACCCCAGCTAACTATGGAACTTCTAAGAATTATTCTAAGGCTAACTTTCTACTATTAAGCAACACCCTAACAAAATTCCAAGTCCCCAAACCCTGAGAACAGTGCTTCCTAATCAGAACAGTTCATAGACACCCTGTACAATCATGTAAATAGCTGCATAGAGACAGCTTAACTTCCCCAAAATAAGCATAGGTATCCTCAAAAAGTAAGCCACCCTGGTTGAACCCCAACATCAGTAGGTTGTATAACAAAGTAGAAAAACATGGTCAAAAGAAGGAAGGGCTATACTCAACAAGGTAATAATTCCCCCTTCAATCCAAACAAGTGAATCAAAGTTCTAATCATGTCTACCAAAGCCAAAGTTGAGATAAAAATAACCTCCCAGGTAAAGGATAACCACAAGGCTCTCTTTACCTATGTCCACAACCTCATAGGCGACACACAGTAATGTGCTGATTTAATTGTGAACAGATCCAACTATACATAGCCAGAGGACATAGGGAATGTACTGGCTGACAAATTTAACTTCAATTTTACTCCTTCCTCAGATCCAATCACCCCTCTGGAAACATCATCAACCATAACTCCCTTAGCTATCACTAGGGAGCAGGTCCTCAATGGAGACTCTAAAGCCAGGAGCTCTGCACCGATGGACCCTGATAATATCCCAGGATGCCTCCTAAATAGCATGAAACATGTCCTATCAGGCCCAACAGAATCACTATTCATTTGTAACCTCCAGACAGAGTTTATGTTGTGCAAATGGAGGACTGCAACTGTTATCTCTTTTCTCAAGGTGGCCATATATTTACCCAAGCAATTACAGACCCATATGTCTGACTAGTCTTACATACAAAGCTGTGGAAAGAATTACCATGGAAATGATAAACAATGGCATAGAAAACCTGCAAACATTTGATCTAACCCAGTTTGGTTTAATCAAAGGAAGGTTATGCATACTCAACCTTTTGGACTTTTTAAAATAGATCACTAAAACCATGGACGAGGGCAAAACAGTGCACACTGCCTACCTTGATCTGGCTAAAGCACTAAATACAATACCTTGTCCAGTAATTGTAGTCAAACTCACTAAATTAGGAATGAACTCGTATATCACTTAATGGATAGCTAGTTTACTCACAGACAGAAGCCAATAAGTTAGGATATGGGAGGCTACCTACACAAAGAGGCCACTGACTGGCAGAGTCCCTCAGGGCTTGCTGCTTGGGCCTATCCTTTCAGCCATTTACTTCTCTGAAATCAATGTCTACATCAAGGGCCCCTGGCTGACCAAGTTTGCAGATGCCTGCAAAGTAGGCATAGTCATCAAGTTCCCCAAAGACATAAATACCTTTGAAAAAGGCCTAATGAAGACAAATAACTGATGCCAGAGTGAAGTTTAAAACTCAGTGAAAAGAAATGCATAATAGTATCCTTTGGAAAGATGGCCACCCCCTGAAAATTACAACATTGATAATGCACCTCTAAGAGTAGACTCAGTGGTCAGGGATTTTGGTAGGCTTGTAGACAGTAAACTGGCCTTTGACCATCCTGTCTACAGTAAAAAAATCATTCTGCATTTCACAATTTATAATAAGGGTATGTCATCTAGATCCAAGGACATCATTGTCTGATGTACTTGGCCTTCATCATCAGACCAATCACCGAGTACAACATTTGTGTATGTATATATATATATATATATATATATATATATATCTGACCAAGCATCTGCAACAGCTGCAGCATCCCCTAAGATTTCTCACAAAAAGAATACAGGGCATAAGCAACATGCTTTACTCAGACTGCCTCAAAGCCCTATCTCTCTACTTGGTCTCCTGTGGATTGCTGCTAGGTGATCTATGCTTGGCCTATAAAGCATCTCCTGATCCCATACCAATGGACATGTTGCACTACAAATAACATCAAAAATACGTAATCTAGGGACTTAAACCTCTTCTGTAACATACATAGGACATGGAGGGACAGATGTGTATTTCAGAAAGGATGTATGTCAGATTACTGAAGTCCTGAAACTTCAAAATTCATATGGGCTAGACCATATGATCGAAGTTTCAGAACTTTGAACATTAAAAAAAAAATAAACAAATAAAAATTATATTTTTAACATGGGTGGCTGTGCCCCCCACACCCCCTGCTAATTATGTATACCATCTTTGAGATTGCACTACATTGCAGAAAAGGGTAAATTTCCCATTCCGTGCTGTACCAAGATCTCCATTCAAAACGTTCAAAGTTTCAAAACTTCAATCATAATGGTCACAACAAAATGACTTTCAAAGTTTTGAAGCTTCAATAATCTGATAGAAACATGTCTCAGAAACTACACCTCCCCTGAAGCAGGCTTCCCAGCCATGTGAAGCAGAATTCCTCTCTAACCAAATTCAAGTGTAACCTAGTCCAGTGGATATGGAATTGGAAAGTTACCCCCCCCCCCCCCGGTCTGGCAGCTATGCCTCTTAAGCACAGAGGCAGCCTGTAAGTGCTTGACCCCCCGTTGTCAAAGCCTGTATACAACCCTAACAATTATTCTGGTGTATCAGATCATGTCAGATACATTTGACAGGCAAAATACTCAAGTAAAAATTATAGGACTAGTGCTTTAGGACCTCATCACTGAGTCAGATATGTCCATGAGTTGAGTCAACTCCATAGTATAGCAAGCACAGAGAATGGTGGCCTCAAATAGACTCTTGAAAATCTCCAGCAAATCAGGAGGCAGAACACAAGACACTATCCAGATGTTCTTATCAAGGGCTAATAAACCATGTTCTCAACTGGCAACATTGCAGAGAGCTGGAAGGAATATTTTGAAGAAATCTTGAATCCATTCCCATGAAGTTTTCATTTGATGAAGCTGGCAAGCAGCAGATTTTGAGAGTACAAGTCTGCACAATTGGACTTTAGAAAACAAAATATCTAGATTTATCACTCAGTCCCCCAGAAATGAGCACCCTCAAGACTAAACCAGACAAATCCCCACATACAAACTAAGATACCTGAATCATTCTAGCCCTAAAACACAAATCACACTCTCCATGCTATATAGCTATAACCATGAACTCTCAATCCCTCTCAGTTTTTTCCCCCAAATATCTTTATTAAATTTTCACATATGATAAAGACAATATTACATTTATATAATTGAAAAACATACCAAATGATCGCACTTTAGTTGCAGTTTACATCACAGACATCATCGAAACAACTGTAGTTGCAAACATTATACAACACTTCGAAACTATCCAGTCATTGTCAGTTAAGCATTATATGTCTCATTCAAATCCAGCTTCTTAAATCTTGTTTCTGTTCTGCATGTATACTTGAAAAGCTTTTGTTTACCCTCCATGCCTTGTACAAAATAAATATAGCTAGCACACTTGGTAGGTTTTGCATTTATTTGAAACTGTGAGCTACTTTGGTTCTCACAGTTACTTCTCACTGCCAGAGTTAATAGTAGTAACAGTCACATGTTCGTCTAATCCAACCTAATTAAAATAAATATCACCATGTAACACAGCCTGAGTACCATAGCTCTCAACCTTCCATCTCCAAAATGAGGAACACTAGTCCTCATAATGTGGAACACATTCTAACAGCTTACCAACAACAAACTAGGAAGGTCATACGATGATTAAAATGTACTGGTTTTTCTTATAAAAAACAATTTTTTTTAATGAATTAATGTGAATCTTTTATATTTACTATGGATTCCTAATGCTGAATGTGTGACAGAGCTTTTCAATGTGGAACTTCCAGGAACGTGACCCCAAATGAGGCACTTTTAGAGTTACCACCTGTCCCTCTTTTGGCAGTTGGGTCCTGCAATGGCAAATGTCCTGTGATCTAAGACAAAAAATGTTTCCTAAGTTTTCATTAATAGTTGCATAAAACAGTTATTTTACATCTGAAACACCTAAATGTTATATGAAATACTATAACCAAGTCAAATGTGACAAGAATAAGCTTTAATTCTGACAAAAAAGTGAAGTTCTGTACTTTGCACTGGTCGCGGGTATGTTTTGCCCTGCAAAATCCCACATTTCTATAAAAATGTCCACTTTGGGCTTTTGAAAAGATGGCAACCATAGGCACTTTCCTCGTAATGAGGAACACGAGAGGTATGCTGAGGACTCCAGAAACAAAGACCAGCATCATAGACGACACTGCATCACTAATGTACCCCTTTCTGCTTAGTAAGCTGCCCTTAGGGAAAAAAATGCGAGAGTAGCTGCTACGCTTGTGCGGCGTCTGGTTACTAGGAAACGAGAAGGCGCTTGTAAAAAAAAAGTGTTTGCGTCACACCATGAGCAAAAGCTAGATAATCGCAAAAGTGAAGTTCGAACTAAGTATTCAGGATGTGCAGAAGGGTTGGCATTTTTGACAGTCCTGAAAGAGGCTATTTGGAGTAATAGCAACCCATCCCAAATCCTCACAGATGTGGTAGAGGTGGCAATCTTGCCTGGAAAACTAGCAATAGTCAAGGTGACAGAGTCGATTTCAACTTCCTGACCCTTTTGAATTTTTAATTATAAACATAGACTCACATAAAGTTTCTAGTTTTTCTCCTTTATAGTTAAACTGCTACAGTGGAAAAATGCCTTATTAACCCTAACACTTTAGTTTTATTTTCTGGGAAATATATGTTGGATAATCATAAATCTGGGTAATATGCCAGAGATTGATGGTGGGACATGGAAGATTGGAGGAGGCACTGGTCTGGAGCTGAGATTTTGTGTGTGTGAGCTGCTTGAAGCAGAGACACGAAGCACTGGTTTCACAGAGGTATGCTGAGCACTCCAAAAACAAAGACCAGCATCATAGACGACGCTGCATCACTAATGTACCCCTTCCTGCTTAGTAAACTGCCCTTAGGGAAAAAAATACGAGAGTAGCTGTTACGCTTGCATGGGTCTGGTTGCTGGAGGACTTGTCTTGGACACTCAGCTAAAGACTCAACCCTACAGCTGTGCCAGTGGAGAGTCTTATTGGGGATCTGGGGAGAGAGAGAGAGAAACCAGCCCCCAAACTGAGTGTGTTCCCTGTGTGCTCATAAGGGAAATTGTGCTTGATGCAGAGGGCTGCATTTGGAAATACTGGTGTATCCATTTTTGTTCAAAGTGAACATCCCTCTCCAGTGCCAGAGGTGAGGATGTCCTTCAAGGATGCATCTGCAGTCATAACATATGGGTTGTCCTGCCTCAGGCAGCCCTTCGGTCGGCCGGATTCCAAATTCTGGGTCTGGCCTCGGCTGATGTCGCACTTCACCCAATGTCATAGCTCCTGGGGTATAAAGGCATCAGCCGACGCCATTTTCCTCAGTCTTTCTTGCCGCGCGGTGCCCGAAGCAGAAGCTGTTCGCAAGTGCCGGTCGGTCAGATCCAGAGATTTCAGCTACCGAAGACTTCTAAAAAAGCTAAGTACCCCATTGGGGACTCTTTCTTGCCTCAGCCGATGTCAGACAAAGTAAATAATTGTTTAACTTGTGGGAAACAAATACCTCATAAGGATTTCCACTCTTACTGCCTTCCTTGCTTAGGCCCAGACCACGACGTATCAGCCTGTTTAGCCTGTGCTTCCTTCAACCGACGAACACTTAGACATCGGTCGGAGTTTGCAGAAGAGTTTTTTGGCCCCGCTTTTGCATATAAAATGCCGTCGGAGACTCCGACTACACATTTAGCCAAAAAACGCAAGGAAAAGGACCGACACTCACGGCCCGCGGTTTCGGCTGAAACCACGGTTAGGCCTACCGCGAGTATCTCGGTTTCGTCTGAAACCGAGTCCTCGGTTCTTCCTTCTGCCGAAAGCATGCCTCTGACAACCGAGGCCATAGAGGCTCCGGCTGAGTCGGCTACAGAAATTCCTACCGAAGAAGCAGGCGCACAAGAATTGTCCGACACCATTCCTTTGGACATCTCTACTCCGGCACGTGGGGCAGCTAGACCCCCTGCTTCTATGTCTATTAAGGCCTTTTCCAGGGCTAAAGCAGCTAAAATTTCCAAGGCCTTACCTACAAAAGCTCCCTCTCACAGACCTTGCTGAAGTACTCAGATTCTCAGCCTTGCTGAGGACCTTATTTCTCTGATCAGGGGATCCCATCCTCACCCAGACAGGGCCACACAACCTCCTCCTGAAAAAAGGCCTAGCACTGAACCCCCTGAACCTCTCTCCTCTGACTATTCCTCGGATGGATCAGATTTATCAGACCATCTGGAAGGACCATACTCACCTTATGAGGATTCGGATGCAGAAGACTCCATTCCTTCTGCCTCCCCCCCAGAAGAATTTTCATTTGGAGAAACTCTACACTCAATGAGGGAACATTTCCAATGGCAGGTTCAGGATTTTTCTGATTCTAGGAAAAGGCTAAGGACTTTTTTACACTTGCCACAGCATAGGCCTTTAGCCATACCACCTGTACTTTCAGTTGTTGATGATGCATACAGTGATGCAAGTTCTGCCCCTGATTCTCTTCCCCCGGCCCCTGCCAAACCTGACAGATACTACAGGGTCCCGGATTCTCACTTCCACTTGTATAAGGCCCATGCTGCAGACCCAGAAACCATTTCTCAGGGCCCTAAGGGTGTTGCAGCTGCCTCTGCCAAAAAAACCCTACCCTCTGAAAGAGAATCAAGAGCATTAGAGAGATGGGGTAAAAAGGTTTATACATCTGCTACTCTTTCTGCCAGGGCTTTAAACTGTCAATTTCACATGATACAGTACCAGGAATTTTTGTTAGATCAGCTGAATAAAAAGCTTTCCTCTCCTGAACCTTTAGACCGTAAGTCCCTTCAGGATTTGGTACACAACTCTCAGCAGGTCAGTAATCATTTCTTAAAATGTGGCTATGATGCACTGGAGGCTTCATTTAGATCAGCTATGACTGGAGCAGTGATTCGAAGGCATGCCTGGCTAAAAGAGCAATCCTTGCCAGACCATGTTAAGTCTAAACTCCTAGATGCACCTATGGAGAAACAAAGTTTATTTGGCTCCCCTACACAGGAGGTTCTAAAGAAAGTGGAAGAAAAAGCAAAATCTGTGCAAACAGTCAAGGATTTTCTGCAGGTCCAACCTCCGAGGTTCAGCAGAAATTGGCCTTCAAAGAATTGGTCCTTTCCATACACCTCCAGAGCACAGAGAGGCAGAAATAGATGCCCAAGAGGCAGAGGTCAATCAAGGGGTGCCTACAGGGGTCGTCAGTGGCAACCTGCCAACCAGAGGAGTACCGCCACAGCTGCGACTGCAACCACTTCCACAGGACAGACACAATGACTTGGCTCTGATACCGCCTACCAGGGAACAACTGGAAGCACCCTTGGGCGGAAAGCTAGCCTTATTTTCAAAAAACTGGCATTGCATTACAGGAGACAAATGGACGTTGCAAACAATAGACAAAGGCTACAGGTTTCACTTCCACACTTTACCAAAAAAGAGAGGAATGCCAAACCTTCCACCAAGCCAGAAGTCAGAGGCTCTAAAACAAATCATCAACTTACTAAAGATGAGAGCAATAGAAAAAGTACCATCTATGGAACAAGGCCAAGGATTTTACTCCAGACTATTCCTTGTACCAAGAAAAGAAATGCAATGGAGGCCTATTCTCGACTTGTCCGCACTAAACACATATCTCATTGTACCACAATTCAAGATGCTGACCCTACAGCAACTTCTTCCCATGTTGGCCAAGGAGTCTTGGCTGGTGACTCTAGATCTCAAGGAGGCATACCTGCACGTCCCTATACGACCAGATTGCAGAAGACACCTCAGATTTCTTGCAGGATCAGAGCATTATCAATTCTCAGCATTGCCCTTTGGCTTATCTACTGCACCCAGAGTATTCACGAAATGCCTGGCATCAGTAATTGCACATTGCAGGATTCAGGGAATTCAGATCTACCCATACCTGGACGACTGCCTAATACAAGCGGACAACAAGACAAAAATAACAAAGGATTTGGCCTATGTCATACAACTGCTGCAAGCCTTGGGATACACAGTCAACATACAGAAGTCAAGACTAGTGCCATCCCAAAGGATAACATTTCTGGGTGCAGAACTGGACACAATAACTCAGATGGCTTTTCTCACAGAAGAAAAACAAAAGCAACTACCAGTCTACTTCATGGCATTGACAAGACAAACTCAGCTTACTGCAAGGAAAGTCCTGCAGGCCCTGGGTTACATGGCATCCTGCATAATCTTGATCCCACATGCCAGGCTGCATATGAGAAAGTTACAATGGTACCTAAGGAATGTATGGTCTCAACACAGATACAGTCTAGAAACCATGATACCAATCATTCCATGCCTGAAAAAAGAATTCCTATGTTGGGCTCAGGCCTGCCAGACCAACAGAGGGTTGCCTTTCCACAAACCACAACCAAGGCAGACCATCACCACTGACGCCTCAGACCTAGGCTGGGGGGCACACATGGAAGACAAGTGTATCCAAGGCCTATGGTCCCAAGACCAGCTGAATCTACACATAAATCTAAAGGAGATGCTGGCAGTGAAGCATGCAATCGAGGCATTCAAATCATTCCTCCAGCAAGGACACCTGCTGATAAGGACGGACAATACCACAGTCATGTGGTACATCAACAAACAGGCAGGCACACATTCCTACCCTCTGTGCCGGATGGCAATGGACCTGTGGAACCTAGGCCTGAATCTCAACATTCAACTGCAGGCCAGATTCGTACCAGGAAAAGAGAATTCACTAGCAGACAGATTAAGCAGAACTACCACGGATGCTCACGAATGGATGCTGCATCCAGACATATTCAAAAACATAACAAAGAAATGGGGAATGCCAGAGATAGACCTGTTCGCCTCCCCACTCAACCACCAACTGAAGAAATTCTGCTCAAGAGAATACCACCCACAAGCCTGGAGGGTGGACTCCCTTTCTTTCAGCTGGAAGACCCTGACAGTTTATGCCTTTCCACCTCTCCCACTAATGTACAAAGTTCTACTGAAGATCAGGGAGGAACAGCCAAAGGTAATTCTGATAGCTCCAGACTGGCCAAGGCAGCATTGGTACCCGCTACTGAGAAGCATGTCTCGGACGAACTCATGGCCTCTACCTCTATGGCCTTTACTTCTGATGCAGAACAACTACAAGACACTGCATCCAAACTTGAAAACGCTGCAGCTAACTGCCTGGAAAATTGCATAAAACAAAACTAATCTGATTTATCTCAGAGGGTCAAGGACATTATCCTGGAGGCTCGCAGACCCTCCACAAGGAAAACATACTCAGCAAAATGGAAGAGATTCCTCATTTGGAGTGCATCAGAGGGAACAAATGTCACACTGGCAAACCTAGCACACATCCTTGAATACTTAGCAGAACTGTTCCACAATGGCCTGTCCTATTCTTCCATTAAGATTCATGCTTCAGCAATTTCAGCAGAGTACAACATGGATCCTCCTATCTTCTCTCACCCTCTCCTCAGACAATTTTTAAGAGGGATCAAAAATGTAAAACCTCCAAGGAAACCACCTCTGCCTACATGGGATCTCAATTTTGTGCTGGAAAAATTAACACTTCCCCCTTTTGAACCAGCAGCATCAGCAGACTTACAGTTCTTATCTTGGAAAACTGCCTTCCTTCTAGCAATCACTTCAGCAAGAAGGGTATCCGAGTTACAGGCATTAATCGCAGTGCAGCCTTTCCTTATCTTTCACCAGGATAGAGTGTCTCTGAGAACCAATCCTACTTTCATGCCAAAGGGTGGTATCCAGGGTATCCTTGAACCAAGCTATTCATTTACCTACATTCTTCCCTAACCCACAGAACAGGGGGGAAAAACTACTGCACACCTTGGATGTACACAGACAGCTGCGCTACTATCTGGACAGATTTAAGACCAGCAGAAAAACTGACCAGCTTCTGGTAGCATATGCAACAGGAGTACAAGGAAAAGCAATTTCCAAACAGACAATTTCAAAATGGATAGGAAATTGCATTCGATTCTGCTACTCTTTTCATGGAAAGACAAGTCCTGAAAATATCAGGCCTCACTCCACAAGAGCTACAGCCACCACTACAGTTTTCCTACGAGGAGTGGCTACCAAAGATATTTTAGAAGCTGCTACTTGGAGCTCTGTGCATACATTTGCCAAGCATTACAATCTTCCTTTATACTCCAGATCCCGAGCAGGTTTTGCAACTGCAGTTTTACAAGGGATCTTAACTACACCATCATTATCTTAGTGCCTCCTCCCCCAGTTTGGCTATGGTATTCTACCCATATGTTATGACTGCAGATGCATCCTTGAAGGACATAGTACAGTTTTGTACCTACCATAAATGTAGATGTCCGATAGGTATGCATCTGCAGTCAGGATTACCTACCCTCCTTCCCCTCTGTGGTATTCCTAGGGTACTTACCCCTCTCTTAGCTAGCTGGGGGAATCTATTATGGTGTATTTGTTTATATGTATATATGTATATATACTTTTTGCTTTCTACTGTTTGGAATTTTCTACTTTTATCCAAATTTTGCCTTCCTAGAGGGCACCTGGCATCTGGGGCAAGAAACACTGAGGAAAATGGCGTCGGCTGATGCCTTTATACCCCAGGAGCTATGACGTCGGGTGAAGTGAGACATCAGCCGAGGCCAGACCCAGACTTTGGAATCCGGCCGACCGAAGGGCTGCCTGAGGCAGGACAACCCATATGTTATGACTGCAGATGCATACCTATGGACATCTACATTTATGGTAGGTACAAAACTGGGGACGTCATATACCCCTTCACACAATTTTCTGAATTTCCTCTCATGCCACATGATTTTTGACGCTGCCTAGTACACAGAAAACTGCACTACATGATCAACATATTAGTGGCACCAATCATTTAGAAAAAGAGGACAGACAGCTGACATTTACCCTTTTCCAGAAACAAAAATAAAAGATTGTGTGGTAGAATATGCAATACAGTTCATTAAAATATATAGATGTTACACTGTTTCTTTGATAAGGTGGTTATATTTTTTCATTATTTTTGTTACTCTGTTTTTTTTAAACATCCTTGAGTAGTATCCTACATTCCTACTGGAAGCAGAAAGAGTTATGTACTATTTGGTATTCAAATTTTATGGTAAATAGATGACAAGATTTTTAGTTGGATGCATTTACTTTTCAAAGATCTTTGTAGTTATTTTCAATGTTAATAGTTTGAGAGGTATGACTATAATTCGCAGTCTGAAACAACATAATATAGCAATAACCCACGCCTGGGTGTGGGTAATGCTGGATTTACCCATGGTTGGCGTGGTTTGGTCCCGAGGGCGAAGCCCGGACTAAACAAAGCCAACCGTGGTAAATACAGCATTACCCACCAGAAGTGGGTTATTGCTATTATACCATGACATTATTTAAGAAAAGAAACTATTACTTTTCTTAAATAATGGCATAGTATAATGCCTGTTTGCTGCCCTTCCTCAGATGTCTGGCATCCGCGGCAGTTCTGATGTACTGCGCGCCTGCGCAGTACATCAGAGCTGTGGTCAAAAGCAAAGGAGAAAGCAAGATCTCCGTTGCTTTTTTTTTTACTGTTTCGCTATGTTAAATGGGTTTAACATAGTGAGACAGCTTTAAAATAAGCAACGGAGATGTCCGTTGCTTGTTTTAAAACTGTCTCGCTATGTTAAACCCATTTAACATAGCGAAACAGTAAAAAAAAAGCAACGGAGATCTTGCTTTCTCAGTTGCTTTTTTTTAAAACCTGTCTCGCTATGTTAAATGGGTTTAGCATAGCGAGACAGCTTTAAAATAAGCAACAGAGATCTCCGTGGCTTATTTTAAAGCTGTCTCGCTATGTTAAACCCATTTAACATAGCGAACATGTTTAAAATAGAGTTATACTAACGGAAAAAAGTCCGGGCGACCGGACTTTTTTCCATTAGTATAACTCAATTTACAATGTGCACGCTGGCCAATCAGCGTGCACGTTTTGGAATATTAATGGGGGTCATGGTATAATAAATAAGTTACTCTTTCAAACCTATCATTAAATCCAGCTTAAAATGCCATAAGCATATTTTTGCGAACGGGAAATGC
Organism: Protopterus annectens; assembly: GCF_019279795.1. Taxonomy (NCBI): domain Eukaryota; kingdom Metazoa; phylum Chordata; order Ceratodontiformes; family Protopteridae; genus Protopterus; species Protopterus annectens. The sequence goes on along the minus strand of NC_056725.1, from coordinate 1,691,020,895 downwards.
TGTTGTCAGAGATAGTAAAAAAGTAGGGAATCAAATTTCTCTCAGTTTATGTCAGCTAAGATATTACCACAGCAAATGTTTTCATCAAAGTGCATACTTCATACCATTAACATGACTTTCAACTGCTCAGATTTTTGCAGAATGTCCAGATTTTTGCCTCATATTTTTGGTTTGTTTCTCACAACATTTATGGGGTTCTTGCAAATTTCTGGCAAATAACAAAGGCCTGAAGTCAGAAAACAATGACATACATTTGATGCTCAGACAGCCTAGCCTTCTGAAAATGCATGATAGCACAAAACTATTTATTCTACCAGCTTTCTAAGTTTGTAAGAGCAATTTTTAAAAACTGTCCTTGATTGTGGGCATTTGTTCCCCCGTTATTTTTAACTATGTCCAAATGTTTCTTCCACTTACAGGTTAAGAGGTATGCCCCTTAAACTAATGTCAATGAGGTGAAGCCATTCATTATAAAATGAAACCATGTAGCATGGTAGCTTCTATCAGGCCATTGTTGAGTATACTAAATTACAAAATGTTATGAAACACATAGAAAAAAAGTCAAGGAGCCATAGACATTAGCACTGCAAAATGATCAAGATATGATGAAACTATCCTTTTTAATGTTTTGTTTTCTTTGTTCAGTGCATCTGTTTTTAATGTATTTCTCATAATACCAGTAGTGTGGGACCATAATGTTTTGATGAATTTGATGAAGCTTTGAAATGCCCTCGTCACTAGTTTTGTTCATGGCTTTCAGCAAAGGAGTGAGATCTATCTGTTGGGGCTTCATTCTTTTTAGATACCCAGTGGGGCATTTTTTTCAAAAATATTCTGAGTTTTTTGTAGGATAAAGATTACCCTCAATGAATGCAAAGGACTTGACTACACTTTTTTTGCAAATTAAAGTTGTTACAGAATTGTAGTTTCTATTTTTACTACCCTTTTAATGCACTTCAGATACAAAATATTAGTTTCAACAACATTTAGGACAAAGTTATATAGTTTGGCCTAAAACCTCAGGAAATCTTTCAATTGTTTTCATGTAAGGATTGTACTGTAAAAGCGAGACAGGCGTGCATCTCAACTGTCCTTTATTTCCAAGGACAGCTCTTATTTTGATTCAGTTTTTAGCTGTTTCCCCTCTTAAACCCTCATAAAACTGGTAACTTTGGAAGAAAAGTTTGTGAATTACTTTTAATGAATATTGATAGTATTGGAGATACAGACTTTAAAGCAGTAATTCTATGATTAATTCACACGCTCTTATTCTGTTAATGTCTCAAGTCAATATTATTACTATTTTTAAAAGCAGCCCTGATTGTCACTGATTATTTCAGGATTTAGCTCTGTGTTGAGCTTTATTTATGATTCATTAAGAGCTACTGGGGCAGATGGTTATCCAATGCAATGAATACACATACGATCAGCAAAAAGCAAATATAAATATAATAAACCAAATTTAAGAGCTTGCATGTTTCAAACAAAACGGGACACAGACACGGGGATGAGGAACATTTTTTGTTTGTTTCAGGTTGTGCGAATGAAGTATTCGACACAAATTCAAAAGAAACTAGTACAAAGGGCTCAGGTGCATTCAATTGTGAGAACAAGCAGCAGGCAGCGCTAGGACCCCACGGAATGGGCACGGTGACCATTTATACTACACAGAACAGCAGACATTAGCTTGGGGGCATGTGCAGTTGCTGCTGCACACTCCGTGTAGTCTGGGGCTGGTATGCAATACAGAAATGGTGCACCGTTATAAAATCTGATAAAGAGATGCCAAATCGGGCTGCTTCCAATTAAGTGGCTGTACATGCTTCTTCCTCACTAACTTGGACTATTATACTTTGGGTTTGTGCATTGGAAAGTCTATACATGTCCAGATCATGATGTAGCTGAAATGCCCAATTGCCTACATGAGTAACTTCATTATATAAATCCACATGATAACTTCTAAAAGCTTCTAAGATCTTATGGGGTAAGATAATAACTTTTCCTGGAGAAGTATGCCTAGCATTGCCTACTGTCCTGCTAACAAATTGCTAGTGGTTTCTGGGCTGCTAAAATGGATTAAATAATTTCAAATAAAGTATATTTCTAACATATGCTAATGTATTATTCACATGTCTCTTAAAACTATAATGTAATGACAATTGTTATAGCCTATAGTCAGTAGTATTAGGTTGGGGTGACACAGCCAACAAACTATTTATTTAGACAATTATCAGACTTGAACTGTGGACAGATTTTGGTAGTTCAGATCAAAACATAGAAATATATCCCTGAAAGCAGTTTTGAGAAAATTGTATACAAAGCAAGTTCTGGCAAAACTCATCATCCTGTCCACTATTACATTAATTTACATATCGTTTTTATCACCAAGTTAGGACAAGAATGCCAAACAACAGTAGTAGCCACAAACAATAAGTCCAAGCAAGCACTCAGTGAAATGCTTGTGTAATCAATATACTTGCTGCCCTCTACCCAACTGTAGCTTAGCTATCCAATCCAAAGGAAACAAGTTTCCATCATTGCTAATAAGAGCAGAAGCAAGACAGCTATTTATCACATCAATGTCCAAAGAAAAAACATGTTTACTGACCTATTCACTGTAGTAACAGGAACAATGGGACTCCCATGATCGAAACAAGACTCCACAAGGCAAAACGCAAGAGCACGTGGGGAAAAACTAGTGCAGATCATACATGGCGCCATTTTTTAACTACGATCTGCCAAGGCATCTTGAGGGATTCAAAACCCATTTCGGCGATCAGAAATTATTTATTAATTATTTTTTTGAAAGAGCACAAACACACTAAGGAAAATCATTATACTATTTCATGTTCCATATGTGCGTCTTCGTGCCACACATGATTACCTCATTCAGTGCCTTGCATAACAGTCACAGTGCAAAATATGCAACTTTTTTCAAACAATTCTTATTGGGGGGCTCTTTGGTACAAAATTAAAAAAAAAAAATACCTCTCACAGACTTCTTGACTCAACAGAGTTTGTTGCTGGAGTTCAGAACTCTGCACAATCACTGCTGACTTCAATATTTTTGAATTCAGTATTATTCCCGCAAGTTTCTTCCTACACAATGCTCTCTGAAGTTTCTACCAAAATGCGTCTAACTCAACTACAATAGAGAATTATTTGGAGGAGCAATTGAGGAGATTATAAAATCACCTGACTCTGCAACCTCCAATAGCTTCTCCGATGTATTTGAGTTAGACGCGATTTTTCACAGCATTGATGATTGGTTGAAAGGAACCTGAACTAATAAAATGTACGGTACTAGTGTCCACTTTTTTTTTTTTTTGAACTGTCAGGGAGACATTGATTATAATATGGACAGCGACTCCATAAGATTTTGTCTCCATGACAGTTCAAAAAAAAAAAAAACGTAACTTGAAAATGGAACAAAGGTTATAATGCCCCTGCGCCCATGCCTAAATCCACCACTGCTGTCTCTTTCCCAGATTAGGAAGATCATTTCTGATATGTCTGACTCTGATGGTAAAGGCTCAGCTCTCCTTGCACAGTTCTACCTCAGTTTGCCCATCACTCTATCAAATGCAGCAGAATGCTTCTTTCAGGGCTATTGCCTCTGGCTGTCTAATGAAGTGCTATTCCTGGGTTTGTCTCCAGGCTTTGCCAGACAAAACAAAATTTCTGGATGCTCTTTTGGATAATCAGAATTTGTTTGGTACTGCTGTGGCCAACCTTTTCAAGACATTACAGGATCAAGATAAGTTCATGAAAGATTCAAATCAGATTTTCGTCTCACTTATCCCTAAGTTTCAGAAGAACTATCCCAGTAAGACTGCTTTTTTGCATAGATTGCCTAGATAGTCTTCCAAAGGTAAGAAGGCTCCCAGACATGCTTTTTTCTGATCAGTCTACTGAAATGCCCAGGCCACAGAAGCAGTCCTTTCCTGATAAATCTGCAGTCATCTGACTGCCTGCTTTCCCTTCCTCTCAGCCAGGCTCGCTTGTCCCTCAGGCTTTCTGTTTCTCTCCCAGTTTGGCAGGTGATTACCACAGACACCTGGGTTCTCTCCATTATTCAGCAAGGTTATTCTATGACTGGTAAACCCTTCCCATTTTCCAGTATTCCCCAATCCCCCTGCAGAACAATTTCTTCATTTTCCAAGAGTCTTGCAGGGTCTGTTGGACAAGGGTACCATTTAGCCAATTTCACAGGCAGACAGGGGTTTGGGATTTATTTCAGGATGCTTCTGGCCCCAGAAAGGAGGGGTCTTGAGGACCTGTCCTAGATCTTTCCTTTCTGAACACCTTTCACATAGTGCTTTCCTTCTGAATACTGTCTCTTCAGAATTTGTTTTCTCTGTTGCTCCCCAAGGCCTTTCTGATTTCTCTAGATCTGAAGGACAGTTACCTTCACATCCCTGTCCACCCTCTGTTCAGGAAATGCTTGTGTTTCTGTGTTTGTTCCTCTCATTTTCAGTTCTCTGCTTTGCCCTTTGGGCTTTCAGCAGCATCAGTGGTGTTCCAAATGTCTAGCCCCTGTAGTTGCCTTTTGCAGGCTTCAGGGCATTTAGGTATTTCCTTATCTGGATGGCCTCTTGCTTCAGACTCCATCCCATTCCAAGCTGGTGCAGGATCTTCATTTTACCCATCTTCTGTTACACAGCCTGGGGTTCACTGTCAGCCTTAAAAAGTCAACATTGACTCCATCTCAGGACCACATTTTCCTAGGCTGCAGGTTCCAGACTGTTCCAATGCTGGCATCTTTTCTGCCTCCAAGGTTTTGCCCATCACAAATTATTTCATATCCCTGCTTCCCCTGTCATCTTTTCCAGCCAGGGAGTTTCTCAGAGTTCTGGGGTTCATGGCCTCCAGTATTCCCATACTTCCCTGGACCAGGTCTCATATGAGGAAGTTTCAGTAGTACCTGAAATCAGTCTGGTTTCAACACCTGCACCTGCTGGACAGTCTAATTCCTCTGCTCCCTTGTTTCAAACTGGAATTTCATTGGTGGATTCTACAGCTATCTTTCAATCCAGGTGTCCCTTTCCACCCTTCACAGCCATCTAAGTAACTCTTCACAGATGCAACAGAGCTGGGGTGGGGAACTGTTCAGGCACCCTGAAGGTACAGGTCCTTTGGTCCCCTCAGCAGAGGATGGATTACATCAACATCAAGAAAATGTGGACTCTCATTCTGGCCCTTCAAGGCTTCTGGTGCTCTGAGTCCCGGGTCCCTTGAATGTTTTTATGGACAACACCATAGTCATATGGTACATCAACAAACAAAGGGCACAAAGTCCTACCTTCTTTGCAGACTGGACCTTCAAGCGTGGGAAATAGCCATCAATCTGCAGGTCAACCTACAGGCAGTCTGTGTACAGAACACAATCAAGTGGCAAATTTTGTCAGCAGGTCCATGACATAGCCTCACGAATGGATGCTTCACAGAAATATGTTTCTGGACATAGTTCATCACTGTGGTATTACTCAAGTAGAATTTTTTGCCTCCGCTTTTAACAGACAACTCCCTCAGTTCTGTTCCAGAGTCCCAAGTCCTTTTGTTTGCCTTTCATCTCGTTCCTCTTCTTCCAAGGGTCCTTTACTAAATTGAAAAGGACTCTCCAAATATCTTGTTGATCGCTCACTTTTAGCCCGGGCAGCACTGGTTCCCGCTTTTATTCCATCTGGCCAAGGAGTCAGAGACAATCATCACAAGTTACCTCACTACATGGATCTCCTCACACAGGACAAAGGCACTCACATTCACCCTCATCTATCCATTCTTCAACTGATGTCTTGTGATAGAGTTTTGATTCCTTTCTGACATCAGTTTTCTGAGGACATGCTTAAGGTCCTGCAGGAGGCCAGGAAACCCAATACCAGAAAACCATATATGTCCAAGTGGAAGTAGTTTTCTGTTTGGTATCATAAAAATAATCATGCCCATTTTCAGTGGGGGTCCCCTGGTTCTTTCACACCTGTGTGACCTACTGCATGCTGGAATGGCATATTCGTCATTGAAAGCCCACTTGTCAGCTATTCTGCCTGTCTATGACTTTCTTCTCCTTTGGTCTCTAGATTTGAAGTCAAGAAGTTTCTTAAAGGAGTCCTTCATATTAGACCCCTAGTAAGCCCATTCCTCCTCTTTGGGGTCTTCATTTTGTCCTTGAAAAGCTGACTCTGGCTCCTTTTGAGCCTGCTGCTGCTTTGCAACTTTTCACCTGGAAAAATGTTTTTATTGGTTGCTTTAACTTCCGCCAGAAGGGTATCTGAGCTACAGGTCTTGTTGGCAGTCCCCCCTTTTTTGGTGTTTCATAGAGACAGGGTGTCTCTCAGTATGAATCCTTTTATTCCCAAGGTGTTTAATGAGCTGTCCCTTAATCAGTCTATCCAGCTTCCTTCTTTTTTCCCTACTCTGCAAGTTGCTAATAAGGTTCTGCATACTTTGGATTTGCATAGACAGCTCAGATATTATTTAGCCAAAACTAAAACCTTTCATAAATCTGATCAACTTTTTGTTTATTTTCATACCAGGACATTGGGTTTGGCAGTTTGTAAGCAAACCATCTCCTCCTGGATTTCCAAGGCAACTTCTTTTTTTTTTTTGATTGGTAAGTAATGGTCTGCTTCTTTGAGGGTGCATGCTAGTAGAGCACTTGCCTCTTTGGGAGCTTTCTTAAAAGGTTTGGATACCAACTCCTTCCTTGAAGCTGCTACTTGGTCTTTGGTTCAGAGCTAGGGCAGGTTTTGCCAAGGCTATCCTGCATGAGTTTGTGAAGGGCTCCTCTTTGCCTTCACTGTAGCTTTTGTACTCTCCCAGAGGTGATGAATACTGCAGCAGTGATATGGAAGTACATAGTACAGTTGTGTAAAATCTTACCATAATAGCAGATGTCCGTCTTTTCATTGTTGCAGTATTCACTCCCTCCTTCCTACCCCCTTGTCTCTTCCTTTTACATGGGTGCCGAGAGGTTCCATCCTTTCTCTTCCTTCATTGCTTTTTTCTGGATGGACATCCTCCTTTCTACTGGGGTTCCTAGTTCTGTTGGAGCACCTCAGTTCTGAGTTGGGAGCATACATATATCACCTTTATGCCCTACGCTTGCACTGGGAGCAAATGTCTAATGCTCTCTAAGGCTTTGTTATGCTGGCCAGATGTTGGGCTATCCTTGGCAGTAGATCTCAGAGGTGATGAATATACTGCAACAGTGAGAAGGACATCTATTGTAATGGTTATGTTTTACACAACTGTACTTTCTCCTTGGATCTCTAGGATGCCTACATCCACATCCCAATCCACCCTTCTTTCTAGAAATTTCTGAGATTTTCTTTAAGGGCTTAATACATTTAACGTTGTACTGTTTAAAGGACAAACAGTGGAAATGCATAATATAGGTGGATCTTATGTCTGGTTGCATATTAGTCTCTGTTTATTCAGCTTAAAAAACAGAGGCGTTCTTTTTTTTCTTTTTTTTACATAGACATTAAGAGAGCAACTTGTGGATTATGGTCACAACCAGATGGACACTCAGTTTTATCTATAGTACAAGCCATAAAAAAGAAGGGGAAGGAAAAGAAAAAAGAAAAAAAATGTTATTTGTGCAGTTTTGATGAAAATATCTTGTTTCAAAATACTTTAGCATTGTTTAAACCCTCTATGAATACAGAATCCGAGAAAGGAGTTCTAGATAAATTAAGGGTTCATCAAAATACAGGATATAATGCTTTCTACATGAATGTAAATATATAGTTAACTTAGCAATTTTCTCACTTTACTTTCAATGTGTGCTCTGCATGATGTTTCAAGCTACGGTACTAGGGATAGAATAGGTTTCTATGCTCTGCTGATATTGGTTTAACGAACTGGGATACTGGATAAATAGGGATACCCCATGGTTAAACCCTAAAAAGAATTTCTATAGTCTCTATCTAACAAGTGTGCTTCTAATAAGAACTGGTATCCCAATCTCTTCCAGGGGACAGAGGTAGTGGTTAGGCACTGGGATAAAGCTGGAAGAGTTTCTCATCTATATCTAATAATGTATGTATGTGTTCGGGGTCCTGCAGTGATACGGTTATTTAACAGTACAGTACATAGCTTCCGATTTGGTATTCAAGTTCTAAAGAAAAGATGTTGAAGTTAGCCTCATGGAATGTTAAAGGTTTACAAACAGATAATAAGAAAAAACTTTTCATGCATCTTGTCTATAAATCCAATCTAGACTTTATAATGATACAAGAAACACACCTACTAAAGGAGCAGTGGGTTCACACGGCAAATAAAAATGGATCAAATCCATTATAGCAGCTGGTAATAACACCAATAAAGCAGGAGTTGCCATCATTATTAAAAATTCATTCCAATACAATATTTTAAGACAAGATTCAGACCCAGAAGGCAGATGGTGTTATTTTATAACCAAAATTGACAAAGTAGACAAACCAATCTTGATAGTAAATGTATATGCCCCTTGCTCCTCTCAACACAAATTTATTATGGGCATCTATAACTTAATAAACTCCTTCCCAGAACACTACTACATCCTAGGGGGGGACTGGAACTCTATTCAAGACCCAAATATAGATAGAACAAACAAAAAAACTAAATTCAACTCACAGGCCACTACTGCCCTTTTTGAAATCAAAAATGATTTTAGACTTAGAGACCCACACCTCATTACCATCCCTCACACAAATAGTAAAGGTTTTACTTTCTTTTCACAGTGTCATAAAACTTGGTCCAGACTGGATTTCTTCTTAGTCTCGGACACCCTATTACAATTTAAACTTTCACTAGACACAGAACCCAGATCTCTATTGGATCGCTCAAAAATCACCCTTACAATAGATTGGGCACATTACAACTCACGACATAACAATAATAGACTCTGGCACTTGAACCCTAACTTATTAGAAAAACAAGATATTAGAAAAGAAATTGACTTATTACTGGACCAATGCATTTTAGCTATTGTAGATAACACCTTTCCGTTCGCTATAACTTGGGCCACCACCAAGGTATTAATTAGAGGGATGTTAATCAATAAATACGCTTTCTATAAGAAAAATATTTTCACCAAAGAAAAAAGTATTAAGGATGAAATCTCTAAACTTGAGCTTAGGCTGCAGCAGTCTTATTCCGTGGAGGTAGAGAACTCCATTAATCAACTTCAAGCTAAGTTACTAGCACTACAAGCAGAAAGCCTATCATTTCAAGAAATAAAAAACCTAGCCAATTACTCACAGTGGGCCCAACTCCCCTCTAGATTCTTGGCAAGACTGTTGAATCAACATAAACCTAATCCACATATCTCGGAACTTATTTTTCAGCAAAACAGTTACTCTAACTCATAAGATATAGTTAAGGTCTTCGAGAGAATATATGAAGATGTGTACAACCCTACCTCCAAAACATTCAATGAACAGGAACTACTTTTATTTATTAATGATCTAAACTTCCCCAGGCTAGAGGTACAACAACAAACTTCTCTATCAGCTGAACTTACACAAGTGGACATCAAAACTATAATTAATAACCTCAAAAATAATAAGGCGCTGGGTCCTGATGGTTTCTCAGCCGAGTTCTACAAATGCTTTAGTTCTAAGATGTTCATACTACATCACCTATATAATCACATAATACAAGAGGGTATCTCTGACCCGCACCTAAATGCATCCAGAACCATATTAATACCTAAACCAAACAAGGACACGACCAACCCTAATAATTACAGGCCCATTTCTATTATTAATTTGGATATGAGAATTATGGCAGCAATTTTGGCTAATAGAACTAAGACTATAATTACAAAAATTATTTCCCCAGAACAATCCGGGTTTATCAATCAGAGACAAACAGTTGATCAAACTCTAACTCTTGAAGCAATGATATCTTTATCCCTAAAGAAACAAACACCTATCTACACCTTAGCTATAGACGCTTCTAAAGCATTTGATAGAATCAATAAGTCATTTCTGACCTTGATTCTGCAAAAATTTAACTTTCCTACACAGTTTATTCATATATAAACACTTTACACAACAGAGCATATACCACTCTACAAATTAATAAACTTAGCTCCAAAAAAATAAATATTAACAATGGGATTAGACAAGGATGCCCCTATCACCTTTCCTATTCAACCTATATATTGAGCCCTTATTCTTACTAATAAAACAAAGAACATTTCATAATATACCCCTCCTTTTTAACACTGAAATTTCTCTATCAGCGTCATGAGACGACTTAAATATATATTATTCTCTTCCCAACACGGATCTTTACAAAATCAATAATTCAATAGAATTATTTTCAAAGTTCGTGAACTATAAGGTAAACTTGGATAAGACAACAATATTCCCGATTAATAACTATGCTCAATTGCCAACTGCAGGTACTATACCTAATATTAAAGTCAGTGACCACATACAATACCTAGGAATAGCATTCTATACCAATGCACATAATTACTATCAGGACAATGTGATTAAAACATGGAACACCATACAAAAAGACTTGGTAAGACGGACACAATTGAAACTCCCCCTTCTCTCTAGAGTAGCCATCATTAAAATGAATATCCTTCCCAGAATACTTTTTATATTTAACGCAACCAATACACTGATCCACAATAAAGTCTTCAATAACATCCAATCAACCCTCTCAAAATTCGTCTGGCATCCAAGACCCAGCAGGATAAGTTATCAAAAACTTATATATCCAAAGGACAAAGGTGGGGTGGGCTTGCCTGACTTTAAACTGTATTATGAAATTACCAAAGGTAGTAGACTAATTAATATTGCAAATTACAGGGAACAAATCAATATGTGGTGCCCAACCTGGTTGAAATTATATCATAACTATGTTAAAACATTACAATTTAATCCCAAGGCCCTCCCATTTCTAAAGGGAATATCCAGAAGAAGATACAAAATACAAAATGACATATGGGAACAAATTAAAATAACACAAAACCTCTTCCAATCACTAAATCTATTAACTGCTTTTTATTCTTTCCAACCATTACACCTTTCTTTCAGTAGTGGGTATGAATTCAGGTCAATCATCTTTTCATTTAGTTGAATATTGGGGTTAAGGACAGTTTTAGACATTTATCTACTTAGGCAGGAATCTATAACTAATATTAGAAACAAACTTAACCTCCCGTTTAAATATACAATTATGATAAGACAACTGAAAGAAGTATGTTACAGATTTTGGAAGGATACTGACATCCCAGATCAACATACATGTAGAACACTTTGGGATATGATGACACGGAAAAAAAAATGATCTCAAATACCTATAAATTCATTATCTCACTTAGACACACGAAAGAAGCTATCCACTCCAATTACTGGACAAAACAAGACCCTTCAATTACCTCCAATATAATTGCACAGGCAATTCAGAAATTTTCCAAAGACATTCTCCTTCAGAAGCTCAGATATACTCAACTTATGATCCTAAACAACGCATATTTTACGCCCACAATATTAAATAAAATGTACAAAGAACTCCCACCTTTTTGCCAATTCTGCCTTCCAAAGAAGCTGATATTATTCATATATTTTGGAGTTGTAAATGTACATACAAACTTTGGTGTGCCTTAAGAGTCATATTAGAGAAAACGGGCTATGAAAAATCAACCTTATCCTGGAAATTTGCCCTCTTACACGTACCTCCTATAGGAATGAAGAATAATCACACGCACATTCTAGTTACAACATTTATGCTAATAAAATACTACATCACATTAAATTGGAAAGACAGATCCAAAATAACATGGGATGGATTCAGGCAAACAGCTAGTAAAGAACTCCTGGCTCATAAATATTTATGGTATTCCATGAGAAAAAAAAGGACCCAGAAGGACACTTGGAAAATGATATTTGAACTCATTCTGACATGATTGTAACGCATATTTCTGTATGCTGCATAGCTTGATATAGATGAGAACTGTATATAGTTTATCTAATGTATATAGGTTTTTTGTTTGTAGGTCTGTATATTGTATGTTATTGTTTTATTCTCTGTTATATCGTTTTCTTGTCTTCGTTTGGTTTTGATATAACCCTAATAAAAAGGAATTGAAAAAAAAAGAAATTTCTGAGATTTTCAGCTTGTTCATCACATTTTCAGATGTCCTAACCAAAATAACTGTTGCAGTATTCATTACAGATATGGGTTTTCATCACTGACATCTGGCTGGGGTACCAAAGCTTTTCCTTCCCGAGGACATATGTTCAATATAAACCTCTACTCATGCGTCGATTAATAAAGGATGGATGTACCTGCAAGATCCTTGGCCTCTCACTGACACCCCGACTGCAAGTCGTACACCTGTCGAACTGATCCATGTTTGATCACTGTCAGATAAGTACCCCATTGGGTAGCCTTCCTTTTCTTACTACTTAGAGCTGTGCCTTAAAATTGTTAGACGTTAGCTAGGAGGCATAAGTGCAAGTGTGGTAGGCAAATTCCATACAAGGACTTGCACACCAAATACCTTTTTTTGTCTAAGCCCTAATCACAACTAGAAATCCTCTTCCATTTGTCAGTCATTCATACCCAAGACCATCAGATCTAGACTTTCCTCACTCAATGCCTTTCTTGAAACTCCTAGTCCAATCTAAGATGGTGACGTTTGAGAACCCCAACATTGCTCTTCCCCCTAAGAAAAAATTCAGAGGCCCCAAGATGATTCACAATCCAATGTCTCTGAATCAAGCACACCTGCTGAGGTGGTCAAACAGGCAGTACATCTGATTACCTCTCAGGCACCCACTACTGAGACCCCACTGGAGGCCGGTGTGGCCCCTGAGACTTTGCAGATGGATACATCGGATGAACTGCCTCTTATCTCAGAGGGCCTGCACAGGATCCCTCAAATCCTTGTATGGGAGGAGGTTCTTGGTACGTTTACTGGAATGAGACAAGGCTCCAATCCTCCAAGGCATGTGTAGGCAGACGTCACTCCAAAAAAGAAGAAACATAAAAAACAAGCATCTGAAGTCCCCTACTCTGCCAAGGTTTAAAGTAATCATGGCCTTGAATCCTCCTTTTGTGACCCAGCTATCTCAAGCTACACCACAAAAGCAAGCCTTGGATTCTTCCTTCTCTGAAGAGGATCCTGAACCAGACTCTGACCATTTTCTGGATTACTCTTCACAACTCCACTGTCTTGAGCAAATCTCTTCAGACAAAGGGTACTCCCTTTCACCTGACTCTTCTCTGTAAGAGTCCTACTTTGGGGAAAACCTTCAGAGCATAAGATAATTTGAGTGGCAGTCATGGCAAATCTCAGAAGTATGAAAGAGGTATTACAACCTTCTAGAGATGCGTACTCGGACTCCTTCGCCAGTTCCCCTCGTTCTCAAAGCTTATCTTGATACCTTCCATTCCTCTTCACTAACACCGAACTCTCAACCACCTGCTCCTAAAAGACTCGACAGGTTTTACAAGGTTTGTGACGGACTTAAAATACCTGTACAAAATCCCCATAGCTGACCCTGAAGCAGTCCTCCCTCTCCTCAGATAAGCCTTCCAAATTGCTTCCCACTGCCAATGCCCTTGCCTCAAACAAGGGTAATACCTAGGTCATGGACAGGTGGGGTAAGAAAGCATACATTTCTGCCATCTTAGCATTCAGAACCATGAATTAACAAACTCAAATGACCAAATACCTCCTTTCTGTGTTACAGTTTTTGCACAAGGTCATGTCAGTACCTCAGATAGCAGACTCTAAACAGCAAATGCAAACCCTTCTGTCCCAAGCAACACAAATAGGCAGATACAGCATCAGATGCAGTTATGATGCAGTGGATGCTTACCTCTAGCCCCCCTCTTCTTTCCAGGCTACAGGTAAAACAGTTTCTCAAAGCTTTCCTCCATCTATAACCACCAAGGAATGCTATTCTGTATATTTAGACCTTAACTTTGTGCTCAAAAAACTGAAGTCTTTCCTCATTGAACTGGCAGCTTCTGCCTCTCACAAATTGTGTACTTGAAAAACCGTACTTGTAGTAGGCCTTACTTCAGCTAGAGCTCCAAGGGATGATGGCAATCCCTCCCTTCTTTATGTTTCATAAAGGCAGTGCCTCTGAAGGCCAACCCCTCATTTATGCCTAAAGTGGTCAATGAGCTATCCCTCAATGAAGCCATCAACCTCCCTGCTTTCTTCCCTAATCCTCAGATTAAGGGAGAGAGAATCCCTCATTGCATGGATGTTCAGAGACAGCTCAGATTTCACTTGGACAAAATAAAAGCCCGTTCACAAGACTGACCATTTGTTTCTTTTCAGGAAGTAAAGCTGGGCAACCCACTTTCTAAACAAACTACTACTAACTGGATTTCTAAATCCATTTCATTTTGTTAAATTCGCTATGAAAAATATTTGCCTTCTTCAAGAAAGCACACACTACCAGAGCAGTGGTCTCTTCTGGAGCCTTTTTCAAGGGGGTAAAAGTAGTAACTTGGTCCTCTGTACATGCCATTGTAGAACATTACAGTGTAAATGTTTTTTTTTCTTGAGCTAGAGCTTTCTCTGTAAAATCAGTTCTCTTTGGATTGATTGACAACCCTTCCAATATCACACCAAGTCATCCTCACTACTCACCAAGCTGTGGGAATCACCCAGCAGTTTGGAATACTGCAACAGTGATCCAAGGGAGGACATAGTACAGTTGTGTAAGAACTTGCCATAACAGTAGATGTCCATATATCTTGTTTCCTCTCTGCTTTGACTGGCTGGTGTGAGTAAGCACAAAATTATAATTTTGTGAAATCACTCCCCTTCAACTATTTAAACTTATTGGCCATCCTACTGTAGTCCATAGTACCAGAATACAAAAGTGCCCACCCACTTTCAATCTATCTTGCTCTTTTAAAAATATTGGCTCTCCACTAAAACTTAACATCTGAAGTAGTTAACTTCATTTGGTCATCAACCTGTGGGTTTTTGGATCCGATACGGATCCGAGCCAGCAACTTTCCAAGCTAAGATCCGAACTCCAAGCTCCTCCCCCTTACCTATATTACACTGCAACCTTCTTCCAATCCCCAGATCTTGTTTGCCGCGGCTTCACCAAGACATGATCTCTGAGCTCCAGGCAGGTAGAGTGGGATCTTTTTGGTCTGTTAACTGTGCGATCTAAGTGTGTGTGTGCATGGTTAGGTTTCCCCCATGGTTTTCAGCAAAAAAAAAAAAAAAAAGGTTTAGAGTTTTAAACTTTGTCTTAGTGTAGGCCTCCCCTGTGTGTGTGTGTGTGTGTGTGTGTGTGTGTGTGTCTGTCTGTCTGTCTCAGGCTACAAATGTTGTGCGACTTGTAACCCTCGGGCTCTGTGGGATCGCAGGGCCAAGTGGATTCTGGATGGTCTTCTCCCAGCGGAATCAGCGGCTTCCTCAGCCACGGCTGTGGCTGTACCTGCTTCTGGTCCTCCTTCCCTGTCCAGGACTCACATTCCCACTTCCAAACAGGGCAATAAAGAGCCCAGGAAGGAGAAGCACAGAGAAAAAGAAAGGAAAAAAGAGAGAGAGAGACAAGGAAAGGAGTCGTAAGAGACCAGCGGACCCATCAGATCCGTCGGCCCACCTGTTAAAGTGGTCTCTACCCCAGAAAAGGTTCCTATGCCACCTTCCCCTTGGCTCCATTCACCTAGATTCTCACTGGAGCCGGAGGAGGAGACTCGGCCAACTTTGAGGTCGTCCTCACATCGGCCCTCCCAGTCGGTGTTGGTGGCATCTTCCAGATCCACAAGAAGCCTCTTTGAAGCTGACATGGACCAGATGATGAGAAGGTTCTTGCAGACTTAATTCCAGATGAGATTGTTGCTGGCTCCCCCTCCCACCAGAGCAGGGAGTTTGGCTCCAACATTCACCCCAATATTCTCCGATTCATCCTCAGGTTTCTGAGTCTCTGGATCCGA
This sequence comes from Protopterus annectens, assembly GCF_019279795.1. Taxonomy (NCBI): domain Eukaryota; kingdom Metazoa; phylum Chordata; order Ceratodontiformes; family Protopteridae; genus Protopterus; species Protopterus annectens. Next base: position 1,691,004,968 of record NC_056725.1, on the reverse strand, counting down.
GGAGCCCCGGAGTCAGGAGGTCAGCGCTGATGGTTTCTCCAACCTCGACGCTGGCCATTCCCTCGAGTTTGTCAGATCCTATGTCGGATCTGAGCTCTCGGAGCCATGCTCTAGGTGTCGGATCTGAGGGGATGAGTGTGTCATCGGCTCCATTGTGGTCAGGGCATACCATCCCTCTGGGACTGACTGTTCTGGGCTTGGCTCTGATCCCTTCATTGAATCCGAGGGGCACGGCTACTCATCCTACCAGTTTCAGGGAAGCCGGTTCCTCTTTTTCCTTCAACGTTGTGGAGAGGGTTCTCTCAGGAGGATCGAGACCCCTCACTCTTTCCTCAGAGTCAACCTCTGCTCCCTCGCAGTTGAGTATGTCTTTTGTCATCCAGTCCTCTCAGGGACAGCCTGTGTCTGCCACTCCCCAGACGGTTCCCCTCGAGGAATATGAAACTGTTTGTGAGCCCTCCCCAGAGAGCCCTCCCAAGGAAGTCCCTCACAAATGCCAATGCAAGAGGAGGCACATGGACTCCCCCAAGTCCCTCACCGAAGATACCAACTTGGAGGAAGGGGAAGGGGAAGGCTCCCCCAGATCGCCTCCCAAAGATGTCTCCTTCGAAGACATAATGGAAATCCTCTGCCAGAGGGCAGGCTGGTCCACCCAAAAGTCTTCCTCGGATGAGTCGGTATTCCTGGAAGTGTTAGACGCAGTCCCATCTACCTCTTGGGTGTCCCTCCCGGCCGATGCTCTGGTGGACCTCATTACAACCAGAGCTTGGAAGGAACCGGACACTGTAGAGCCAATACCAAAATGGCCAGATAAAGTGTTGAGCCCTCGTACTGACAAGCCTGCATGGAATAAGGGTTCCCCAGTTGATGCCATGGTGGTGGCAGCGACCACCAAAAAGGAACTGGTGCAGGAGAGTTCCTCGGTCCATCCTCCGGATGAGGAGTCTAGGGCGATGGATCAACTCGGAAAGTGGACATATTCTTCAGCTACCTTTGCCTTAAGGGTGCTGAACTATATGGCCCACTTGATTAGACTTCAGTGCGACCTTGTAAAAGAGTATGCAGGGTCACCCCCAGAGTCCATTTCGGCCGAGGATGAACATTCATTCTTGGTGCGTATGGCCACTCAAGTCAGTTACTAACACATCTATGAGTTTACTCTCTCACACCACTGGGGGAGCCGCTAGGGTGGCCGGGTCCGGTATTGTCATGAGGCATCACGTCTGGCTCTTGCTTTGTGATTTTTCGGAACCTTTCAAGGCTTCCTTCGCGAATGCTCCTGTTGATGGTTCGACCCTGTTCAGGAAGGCCGTCTGAGACATGCTAGTCCAGAGTGAGAAGGATGGGAAGATGCTGTCGGCCATTGGGATCTGCTTCTCTAACCCTCAAATGTCCTTTTCTAGGAATCAGCGAGGACAAAAGAAGTTGTGGTTCTGGAATTCTCAGCATTCCCGGGAAGCTTCAGACTCATTTTCCCCTAGAGGCAGGGGGGACAAGGTGGATGCTGGCCCAGAGGCAGAGGGGGACCAAAGAACTTTGGGTCATGGGAACCTTTTTCGTATCAACCCGCGCAGCAGCCCTGAGGGGTTGCCCAACTGCTCCACTCTGGAGGCAGTTGGGGGGCATTTTCTGAAGCACCTAGCTCAATGGGAGTCCATAATGTCAGACCGCTGGGTGCTTCGAATAATATCCAGACGTTATTCCATTCCCTTTATGAACAGTCCCTTAACCCCAAGACGCCTCCCAGATGTTCCACCCACTCAAAGGGAGGTGGCAGTTTTGAAAATAGAAAATCTGCTAAACAAAAGAGCAATCCAGCCGGTCCCCCCAGACCAGTCTGGATCAGGCATCTATTCCAGGTTCTTTTTGGTTCCAAAAAAAAGATGGGGAACTTGAGGCCGATTCTCAACCTATCCACGATGAACCTGTCCATTGCCAAGGAGAAGTTCCTGATGGTCACCTTACAAGCCATCCTGCCATTCTTGCAGGAGGAAGACTGGCTGTGCTCGGTAGACCTCAGGGATGTGTACTACCATATGCTGATGGAGAGGTGATCCAGGAGGTTTCTCCACTTTCAGCTAGGAGCCAATCACTACCAGTTCAGGGTCCTACCCTTCGGTCTCATCACAGCCCCCAGGGTGTTCACCAAGGTGATGGCAGTTGTAGCGGCCCACCTGAGGCTTCCGAGCATTCAGGTCTTTCCGTACCTGGATGATTGGCTCCTCGCCACCCCCTCCAGGCATCAACTTATTCAAGCCAGAAATTCCTTCCTTCAGTTGTCAAATCTACTGGGTATTACGATAAACCTTACAAAGTCCTCTCTTCAGCCTGTTCAGATTCTGGACTTCATAGGGGTGAGAATAGATTCTCTTCAGGCCAGGGTATTTTTGACTCCAGACAGACTTTGGAACCTGACCCTTCATGTCTTCGCACTTCTTCAGACTTCTTCACCCCCAGCAGAGTTAGTCCTGAGAGCCTTAGGGTCCATGCCAGCAGCCATAAATCTGGTTCCTTGTGCACGTCTGCATATGACAGTGTTACAGTGGACGTTACAAGTTCAGTGGTCTATGTTATACCAGCTCCTAAACTTCCAAATTCCTCTAAACAAGGTGTGCAAAGCTTCCCTCATGTGGTTGCTTCAATCCCAGGATCTTCGAGAAGGACGCCCCTTTGTCACTCCCTGGTCCCAAGCCACGGTGACCATGGATGCCTCCCATCTGGGGTGGGGTGGCATTCCTTGGTCAGGACTGTCCAAGGCACGTGGACCCCAAATGAGACCATTCTGCATATCAATGTTCTGGAGATGAGGGTGGTCCTTTTAGCGTTGCAGGCCCTGCATGCTTCTCTTCCTCTGGGAACTATTGTGATTCAGTCAGACAGTATGTCAGTGGTCTGGTATATCAACAAACAGGGGGGAACCAGGTCCTACCCACTTTGTCGAGAGGCCATGAGAGTGTGGGAATGGGCACTCTCCACCAAATGTTTTCTGATAGCAATGCACATCCTGGGTTGGTCCAACATTTTAGCGGACAAACTGAATAGGACTATCCTTTTGCCCTACGAGTGGTCTCTGAACCCTTATGTAGTGGAACAGATCTTCCTCAATTGGGGTCAGTCTTGCTACAATTTCTTCGCATCACCATCCAATGCAAAGTGCAGTAAGTTTTTCGCTCTAATTCCCCCTCAGGGGAAACCTCCAGAGACGCTCTTGTCCATGCTTGGCCACCTGGTCTTCTTTATGCATATCCCCCGCTACCTCTCATGACAAAATTCTTGCAGAAAGCTTGGCAGTTGGGGAACAGGATTATCCTCATAGCCCCATTCTGGCCTCATCAAGTTTGGTTCCCTTGCCTACGGTCTCATCTAGTAGCTCCAGCCTGGATATTGGATCCCATTCCGGATCTCATTTGTCATCCCTCGGGAATCCCGCCCCCAAATCTGGACAGCCTCAAGCTTACTGCTTGGTTGCTCCAGTTCCATTAATTGCCAGGACTCTCAGCCTCTCTTCCCCCGTTAAGTCCATTCTGGTGGCGGCACACAAGTCCTCTACCAGAAAGGTGTACCATAGTAAATAGAAACATTTTTCCATTTGGGCTTCTCAGAGAAATTTGAATTTCTTTACTGCTCCTGTTCCAGTGGTATTAGAATTTTGGTATGAAATTTTCCAACAGTGAAAGTACAGCTGGTGGCTATATCCCATTTTCATGTAGGAGAAAATTCAGGTTCTCTAGCTGCTGCCAGAATTTGTAAGACCTTTATCAAAGGTACTTTTTTACTGAGACCTCCTTTTAAGCATTCTTTTCTTCTGTGGGTTTGACCTTGGTTCTTCAGGCCTTAGTTTCACCTCCGTTTGAACCCATAGTGTCTGTTGATTTGAAATTCTTGTCATGGAAGGCAGCTTTCCTGGTGGCTATCACCTTGGCCAGCAGAGTGTCGGAGCTTCAAGCCTTATGCATGAAACCCCCGTACTTAGTTTTTCATAAGGATAGGGTGTCTCTCAGGATGAACCCTTTCCTCCCTAAAGTCGCTTTGGAAGTAAACATCAATCAATCTGTTAATTTCCCAGTATTCTTTCCTAACTTTCAAAATAAAGGGGAATACAAACTTCATTTGCTGGACATTCACAGACAGTTACGCTTTTATTTACATAGGTTGAAACCCTTCCGTAAGTCTGATCAGCTTTTTGTTTCTTTTGCCAAGCCCTTTTTGGGGAAACCAGTTTCAAAGGTGACTCTTGCTAGATGGATCTCTTTGTATTTTGCAGGCGTACAAGGAACATGGATTACCAGAACCAGCCAGGATTTATGCTCATTCTACTCATTCTATAGCTATTTCTGCTGCATTTTGGTCCAGAGTTTCCCTGGATGACATTTGTTCAGTGGCTACCTGGGCTTCCTCTCACACTTTTATTACTCATTATAAGTTGGACATGGTGTCTAGAGGAAGGGCTTCTTTTGGTTCTGCAGTGCTCCGGAATATCCTTCCTTAAGAACCTCCCAAGATTTTTGGTAGCTGGGGACTCTGTCCCACAGGTTAATGACCAAATGAAGTTAATTTCTTCAGATAAAGAAGTTATGTACTCACCATCTGAGTAGTTAGACTATGTACTCACCATAACGTTCCATCTGAGTAGTTAGACTTCATTTGTCATCAGCCTTCCCTCCCTCCATCCCCTGAACTTGGTGGTTTACGTCAGTCCTTGGATCGGGTCTGGTGAGCCAAGTTTATGTGATCAGGTCAGATTATGTCTCTTGGGTTGATCTGTGTCACACGATAGGTGGAAAACTCAATCTGAGGATTGGAAGGAGGTTGCAGTGTAATATGGGTAAGGGGGAGGAGCTTGGAAAGCTGCCGGTTTGGATCCAAAACCCACAGGTTGATGACAAATGAAGTCTAACTACTCAGATGGAACGTTATGGTGAGTACATAACTTCTTTTTTTAGACAAGCTACCCACTTTCATATCTAACTGCTTAGTGCACACTGCAGTGTTTAGGATAAACCATTAGTTTTCATCTTACCTTTAAGCATCTATTGCAAGACCACCAGTTATTGGAGAGCCCACATTCTGCCTCTCAGTAGTCATTTCGGGATTAGTGCTTATGTTTTCTCCTGGTGAGAAAAGGAGTACAGTTATATTATTTCCTGGAGACTGCTGATCACCAGAAAGCCTAATAACTGCTTTACAGCTGACAGCCTGGAATCTGTGCTTATATTCTGATCCTGGTGAGAGTAGGAGCAGAGTGCATTGATTCCTGACTCTTTCTGGTTGGAGAGTGAGTGTCTGTTGCAGTATTCTTCTCATAAAGGGATCCCCTGCCAAGGGTAGCCCAGTGTCTGGCCAGTATACCAAAGCCTTTGGTTTTCAAGGACGTTGTATGTCACACATACACTCCCTACTCACGGCATAGGGCATAAAGGTGACATACCTCAGAACTTTTTGCTGCCAGTCTGAATGTCATCTTTCATTATCAGTCTGAATACTCCTTTGTTTCTGCTGGTTACCAGGTCATTTTCAGGTAAGTGCTCCATTGGGGTTTTCTTCTCATCTTATTTTTCTTTTGGTTTGCGAGTTTACATGTCATCTAGAAAGGGAAAATGTCAGTGTGGGAGACAGATTCCCCATAAGGACCATCATGAGCAGTGTCTTCTTTGCTTGGGTGCTTCTCACGACCATACTACATGCTCGATTTGTCAAGTATTTGTCCCTAAGACCCTTCATAGTCATCTATCCTACTTGTCTATCTACCTGTAGAACCAACATCTTAAACTGTTGGTGCAGGGTACAATAGTGGAATTGTCCCATCTCAAGGGTCAGCTGTCTGCCAAAAAGAAGATCAAAAAAGTTAAGTCAGATTCAAATGCTGTACCACCTTTCCCAGACGTCTCTCTCGGTGTTAGTGAAAGCCCAGAGGATCGTCTGGTTGTTCTGTCAGATTCCTATCCCACTACATGGATCTGGCTTCTCATACATACTCAGAGACTCTGCAGGCATCCATTGTGGATGTCGAGGAGGAACCTTAGCTGATCATATCAGAGGAGCTGAGGGGCATTCCACAGATTCTTGTTCAGAAGGGAGATTCCCACGTTGATTGAGTGTCAGGAAGGGTCCGAACCTCATAAGGTCTTTAGGGCTGACATCCCTTTAAAGAAGAAGCAGCAAACTAAACAAATTTCCTCTGCTTCCAAAGATCCACAGTGTGAATGGCAGGATTTTGCACAGGAGTTGTTTAATGCACTTATGGCCTTGAAGCCCATCCAGGGAGTTTTTGCCCCCCCCCCCCCATCATCTCTCCACTTAAGAGGCCTAGGGAGCAAGACTCTTCTGATGAGAACTTGGAATCTGAGGATGAGTCCTTGGCTTATTCCTCTTAGATTCCTTCTCCATTGGAATATGGTTCTGAGTAGGATTCCATTAGCCCAGATTCTCCCTTTGAGGAACTTTGTTTTGGGGATACTATGTCTCATTTGATGGACTTCTTTAAATGGGATTGTTCTCAGGTTTCTGACATCTGGAAGAGGTATTATGAACTCCTCTAGATGGAGCCCCTAAGCCCTCTGCTCTCCCTCCAGTCCTAGCTGCCTTGTTAGACAATTTTCAGCAGATTCTCAGGCTCCTGATTACTAACCTCCAGCCCCTAAAAAGCCTGACAAGTTTTTTAAGGTGCTTGATGACTGTAAGTTTCTCTGTAAATTCCTTCTGCTGACTCCTGTGTTGTCTGTTATTTCTGACAAACCTTCCCAGGTTTTATCTTCTACAAACTGCTTCCTTCTGATAAGGCTAATAGGCCATGGAACAGCTGGGCAAAAAGGTGTATATTGCTGCTACCCTGGCCTTTTGGGCTATTAATTATCAGACCTATATCACCAGGTATGTCTTAGCTGTTCTTTCTCAGGCCTATCAGGTTATATCTGACCTTGCCGATTCTGAGGGGGAGGTTTCAGCCCTTTGTTTGTTGGGCTTCTCTTCCTAAGTGGCTCGCCATTCTATTAAATGTAGTTATGATGCAGCTGATGATTCTTCTAGAGTTGCTGCCTTTGGTTCTGTTTTGAAGAGTTACTCTTGGCTTCACCTCCAAACTTTGCCTGATGATACTAAGGCTAAATGGATAAATCCTCCCTTTGATTTATTTTATTTACATTTGTTTACCGGGAAATTCTGACTGGACACAGGTCCTTTTTCAGGGGAGGCCCGGGGAGAAAAGCTCCACAGAATGACATGGTAGATGGTAAACAATAACAGTCAAGGTATGTATACCCTTGGCTGACCTGGTGTGACTTAGTGTAAGTTTCTTCATTGTATGGATCTTTTACTGTTTTTTGTGTAACTGAATGACCTGCTGCTAAATTCTGATTCTGCACAGACTGCTCTATTTTTTCAGAGGCTCTATAAGTAGCTAGTGACTTTACTGAATTTCTGTGGTAATATTTGTGTTTAAACTGAACCTGTACCTAGAGAAAGTGTATAATCAGAGCTCCTCCTTGCTGCGTGTGTTTTTTAATGTTTAAATTGCACACACACATTGAAGAAGTGCTTTTATGACTTGAATAACTTGGGCTAGCTATACCTGAAGTGCTTTTACTGGCAATGTTCCAGTTGTACAATTGTGAATAATTGATTTAGTTTTTCTGGTATATCTTTAATCTGGCAAGTGTTTATTTACTGCATTGCTCTCTTGCTTAGGTTTCTTAGCTATAAATCTTAGTTCATTCAGAAGTATGCTACTTTACCCCCCCACCAAACCTTTCTGAATGCATTATTATATAATAACTGCCTGTTGTTGCCTTCATGCTTACCCTAGAATCTCTGCTTTTCTCTTTTCCTAGTTGAACTCTACAGTTCCCTACAAAACGGTGTCTACAGGACTGCAATCAGTTTCTCTCAACATTTAAACAGAGTAGGTTGCACACACAAAAAGCATTTGTTAAGCTTTCACTTACAGTGCTTTGTAATTAAGCAGGTCACCATATTGGTCAGCCATAGGGCTCTTTGTTTCTACTTGAGTGGTTGCCTCCTTCCCCTGTAACTGAAGTAAATTGACCCTTACATTAGAGCTGTAATACTTACCTTATAGCTTTAGGACACCTTAGGAAACCTTGTAAACTGCAATAGCCCCGCTACGTTCAACCTTGTAAACTGCAATAGCCCTGCTACATTCGCCCTCGCAACGCTCGGGCTCTCTTCGCTCCCCTCCCTGCCCCCAATTCCCTCCCGCACCCAGTACGCTAAATTTATAGTACTATAGCCACTTCCCCACTTTCTAGATCCTATCTGCTTTCATCTGGGATAATTCCACCTACCCCCATTCTACTACCTACATTTTAATAGCACCTATTAGCTTTCATCTGGCATTCTCTCATCCCTCTTCCAGTACCTTTACCTCACCACTCATCTTCTGGTGTTGCATCATCAGGCAAAACAGTTCCTTAGCTCACTAGCTGAATCACAGATAATGATATACTCCTCTTTACTACCCCTCTTGTTCACACAATACCTCCTCACCTTGTATGAAAACCAGTTTCTCACGGGATTTCAGGTCCCAAAAGGCCATACTATCACCCCAGCTGTAAATCCTTCCACCTTCAACCATACTTACAGTACCAGATCCTATCCAACATCTTGTTCAGTCTATCAACATCTCAACCCCAGGCATTAGCTCTAGATCCAAACACTACCACAAATTAATAAACAAATTCCTGAAGTTCATCACCAAGTATAGACTCAACCTAATACTTGGTGGTGATATTCACCCCAACCCTGGCCCACTCACTTCAGATACACATACCCCCTCTACTTGCAATCTAAGCTACAAACCTACAATTAATAGGCCAACTAACTCTCTCCTAGTCTGTCATCTCAATATTAGAAGCATTAATAACAAGGTGCATGAATTGCATGCACTTCTGGATGTCCACTCCCCTGAGATTCTCTGTTTATCTGAAACCTGGTTAAAACCTAACACTAAAGACAATGAAGTGTTACCACCTGGGTACAACATACACAGGCTGGATCATGCTTCGAGGAAGGGGGGTGGGGTACTGTACTCTATAAATCTGAGTTGAATGTCACCATAGATGTAATACAACCTCCTCAGATTAATAACTCAGAGATTCTTGCCACCAAATTGCAACTTAATAAAAATAAATGCATTAATATCATCTGTATGTACATTCCCCCAGGTAACAATATATCTACATTTGAAGATATCCTGCACTGGCTATCATGTCACTACCCCCAAGAAACCCTGCTACTTGGAGACTTTAACATAGACTGGGGCACCTGTTCCTCAGAATCCCCAACCACCCATATTAACCTGCATGCATTTACACAAATCATATCCACCCCTACCAGGATAGGTAAACCCAACCAAAAAGAAAGTACACTTGACTGGGTACTCATAAACAGTCACCCCCAACTGTACACCTCTGGTACCCTCCTTAATGGCCTAAGCAATTACCTTCTCACATATGTAATTAAGCACAAAACCATTAATTCCCAACAACCCTTACTCAGAAAAGTTAGAAACAATAAAAACTTTGACCTTGCCAAATTCCAACAAGAACTAAACTCATGTAATTGGTCTATTCTAAAACACCTGCCCTTAGAGGAAGCAGTAGCATACTTTAACAACAAATTCCTTGAGATCCTTGATTTGCATGCACCTGTTCGTTCAAAGAGAACCAAGGCAAAAACTGCACCATGGCTTTCTATAGAGTCTAAACTCAAAATTACCCTTAGAAACAAAGCACGGGCTTTATGGCATTCTTCTAAAGACCCACAAGACCACATTAAATACAGGCAATCCAGGAACAAAACCAAAAAATCAATTTTACAAGACAAAAAACAATACTACTGTAATTTACAGACAGTAAATCAAAATAACCCTCAGAAGTTTTGGGCAGGTTCAAATAATCTACTACATCCTGGACAAATTTCAACCCCAATCCCTGCTGCTACTATTGATAAAACCCCTGAAGATGTTTCTGATAGTTTTAACCAATTCTTTACTGAGACAATTCAAGCCCTAGCTAGCCAACTACCTCCTTGCTCCCCTGGTCCTGAAAGTAGCACCCCTAGAAACCTACTCGCGTTCAGCTTCCAACCAGTCGCCACTTCACTTATCCGTACCTTGATCAAAAAATTAAAACCCACTGCACTTTCTGCTGATCAACTCCCTGCCGAGTACCTACAAAAATCAGCTGATGCTATTGCTTACCCCATCTCAATACGAATCAATCAAACCATAGTAGAAGCTAAAATTCCCACCATCTGGAAAATATCCTATGTAATCCCACTTCACAAAGGAGGCAGCTCTACTGAATTCTCCAATTATAGGCCAATAGCTATACTCTCTCCACTTGTAAAGATTATGGAAAAATGTATTCATAGACAACTCATGCACCACCTAATCCAAAATCGCCTTATGGCAGACACTCAGCATGGCTTCCATCCTCATCACAGCACTACTTCAGCCCTCCTAGCCTTTACTAACACCATAAGCCATAATCGCAACAATAATTATATATCCTCAGCCCTCTTTTTGGATCTTTCCAAGGCATTCGATATGGTTGCTCACCAACTTTTAATCCACACCCTGCAAACATTCTGTCTAGATACTGGAGCCCTCCAATGGTTTCAATCCTACCTGAATGGTCGACAGCAGGCTGTCCTCTGGCAGAACAAACTCTCTAACCTTCTACCTAATACCCTTGGAGTACCACAAGGCTCTTTACTAGGGCCCTTGCTGTTCTCCATCTTCATTAACGACCTTTGTACTGTCATCCCAAAAGTCAGCTGTATCCAATATGCTGATGACTCTACTCTGATTTGCTCAGCCATATCTCCAGTAGAGTTATGGTCAGCTACCCAGACCACCTTTAATAAAATAGAAAACTGGCTTTCTGAACATTGTCTGATCCTAAATCCCAAAAAAACTAAAATGCTGTTATTTTCACCAACACGTAGGTCTACCGCTTTCACCTTTACCATAAAATCAAATGATGGCGCAATAGTCTCCCTTGACCCATCTACAAAACTATTAGGTGTCATCATAGACTATAATCTAAAATTTGACCTACATGTTAACCAAACTATCAAAACCATCAATAAAAAACTAGGGTCACTTTACAGAATAAAAGCCTTCCTAACCCCTCCAGCTAAAATTGCCATAGCTCGCTCTCACCTTCTTTCAACCCTTCTGTATGCATCCCCTCTACTCTCGAATTTAAACAAGACTGTCCTTAACAAACTCTCAGTTTGCTACAACCACATTGCCAGGTTTGCCACTGGGCTGCCTTTTAGGATACATCATTGCATCAATCTAAATCAGCTTGGGTGACTTGAACTACCCAGCCTAATCCAGTATAACTAACTGATTATGGCCTATAAAATCCTCTATAATCCGGACAATACTCCTGCACTTAAAAATATTATCACCCCTATAACAATCCTAGACCGCTTCGATCCTCTAACAAACTACTAATTCAGACTAGCAAAATTAATAACACAGCCGGTGATTCTCTCTTTGCAAACACTGTAAGTAGATCCTGGAACTCTCTTCCAGCTGATATTACCTTACTTTCCACCTTAGGTCAATTTAAAACTAGACTCAAACAACATTTGTCACTTAACTGGCTATGTCAATGTATCAAGCCTGGCTAACTCTCTCTAGAATGTGTAAAAATCTATTAACAAGTTTACTGTGTAATTTAATTTAATCCTGACTTGTGCTCAGGATTAACTGTAACCTGTGGAACTTGTTTAACTTGCTTACTTATGTAATCTCTGTAAATAGTCTGTTTGTAATATGTAATGCTGGTATTATGTAATGCTGTATCTGCTTACCCTTGGAGCTTTTCTCCCCGGGCCTCCGCTGAAAATGGACATGCATCCAGTTGGACTATCCCGGTCAACAAATGTAAAATAAAAAATAAAAATAAAAATGTATACAGTAGAGGTGATCATGACATGGAGAAATACCGGAGCAAATTCGGTACAATTGAGGAGAAGCTCTAATTGCAAACATTGAGAAACAGATAATAAAAATCTCTTTGCTTCTGCAGCTGCTGAGCATTTTATGTCCTGCAAGAAAAGGGTAATGCCTTGCAGGAACTGAATCATATTTTTATTTCATTTCAGAGGAGTTATCCCTCTAAGCCTGCCTTTGTGCGTAGACAGTCTCGCCCTCCTTCCAAAAGTAAAAAGAGTTCTAGACCCGCTCTCCCTGCTAAATCTACTCAGACTTCTACTACTGAGAAGCATCTTTTTCCAGACAAGTCAGGTTCTGTCTATCTGCTTCCCTCCATCCTAAGTCAGATTCCTTTGTCTCTTCATCCTTCCCTGTCTCTTTCCAGATGATTAAGAATCACTCAGGATTCTTGGGTTCTGTCCATTATCCATCAGGGATATTTCTTGGTGTGGAAATGCCTTCCTCCTTTTCTGGGCATTCCCCAACCTCTAAGGAGCAGCTTGCCCTTTTTCTGTATGTACTCAGGGCCTGTTGTCTCAAGGCACCATCCAAGCAGTTTCTGTTCCTCAAAAGGAGAAGGGGTTTTATTCCAGAATATTTTTAGTTCCCATTAAAGAAGGCACCTGGAAGCCCATTCTGGACTTTTCCCATCTCAACTCCTTTCTGAAGATCCCTTCCTTTTGGATGCTGTCCCTTCAGACTCTTTCTCTTCTTCACCAGGCTTTTCTGGTCTCTCTGGATCTCAAGGATGCTTATTTTCACATCCTCTTTTCAGGAAATATTTATGTTAGTCTGCTTATTCCTTGCATTTTCAGCTCTCTGCTTTGCCCTTTGGCATCTCTGCTGCCCTAAGGGTTTTCACCAAATGCCTCACTCTTGTGATTGCCTTTTGCAGGATGAGGGGGGTACAGATCTTTCCTTACCTGGATGATCTGCTCATTAAGGCTTACTTTACTCTCAAAGACCTTGCTTCATCACTTTCACTCTGCTATTTGCCTCTTGCAAAGCCTAGGGTTTGCGATAAATTTTCAAAAATCCTTCCCGACTCCTTCTCAGGATCATGTTTTTCTCAGTTGCAGACACCAGACCATTCCTATGCTGGCTTTCCTGCCAGCACCCAAGGTTCTTGTTCTAATTGCCTTTTTTCAATCCCATCCTCAGGTCTCAGTTACAGCCAGAGAATTTCTAAGAGGTCTGGGATTCATGTCTACCACCATTCCTATGCTTCCTCTAGCCAGATTACACATGAGGAGGCTACAGTGGTTCCTAAATTCAGTATGGCTCCAACATTGTTATCCTTTAGACTTTCTAGTCCCTCTCCTTCCATACCTCAAACTAGAGATTCAGTGGTGGATTCATTAGCTGTCATCCCAGGGCTTCCTTTTCAGCCCCCAGTCCCCTGTCCGGAACTTTTTCTGCTTCAACTGCTTTGAGGTGTTTCAGACACAAAGTGGGGTGCTTCTTTCAGCCATCTAAAGACTCAGGGTCTTTGGCCCATTCATCAGTGTGCAAACCATATCAACATCAAGGACATGAGAGCTCTTCCTCTTGCTCTTCAGGCGTTTCATACTCTTTCTTCCAGGGCCTGTAAATATCTTTGCAGACAATATTACAGTGATGTGATACATCAACAAGCAAGGAGGGACAAGGTCCTACCTCCTGTGCAGACTAGATCTTTGTGTTTGGTATCTGGCTGTCCAATATCAGGTGACTCTTCAGGCTGTTTGTATTCCTTCAGAACAAAACATAGTGGCAGACACTCTGAGCAGGTCTGTAACATAGGCTCATGAGTGGATGCTTCACAGTGATGTGTTTTTGGACATTGTCCACCAGTTGAGTACTCCTCATTCAGATCTTTTTGCCTCCCCCATGAACAGACAACTTCCTCTTTTTTGCACCAGAGTCCCAAGTCCTCTGGCATGGAATGTGGACGCCCTATCTTTTTCTTAAGAAGGGGATGTTTCTCCATGCCTTCCCTCCTCTTTTGTCATACCAGAGTTCCTGCTCAATATAGAACACAACTCCCCCAAAATCTTCCAATGACTCCCTTTTGGCTCAGACAGCACTGGTTCCATTTTCTTCTGCACCTAACCAAGGGCAATCACCACAAGTTACCTCACAGGGTGGACCTACTCACAAAAGACAAGGGGCCTCTCATCCATCCTGACTTGTCCACTCTTTAACTGACACTGTGGGTGATAGGGTTTTGATCCCTTTTAGGCATCTTTTTTTCTGAGGATGTGCTTCAGGTTCTGCAGGAGGCCAGGAAACCCACTACCAGGAAATCCTGTGTGTCCAAACAGAAGTTTTCTGTGTGATGCCTTGTTCATAACTAGGATCCACTTTCTGTGGAGATTCCTCTGGTTCTGTCTTATATGTGTGACTTGTTCTGTGCTGGGTTGGTGTATTCTTTGGTTAAAGCTCACCTTTCAGATATTTCTGTTTATCTGCTTTTGTCTCCCTCTCTGGCCTGTAGGTTTGAGGTCAAACAATCTCTTAAAGGCATTCTTCATATTAGGGCTCCCAGGAAACTTTTTCCTCCTTCCTGGGACCTTAATTATGTTCTTGAAAAATTGACTCAGGCTCCTTTCAAGCCTGCAGCTTCAGCTTATTTACAGCATTGTACATGGAATATTGTTTGTTTGGCCCTTACTTCAGTTAGGAAGGTGCTCTAGCTTTAGGTCCTTATGGCTGCTCCTTAGTTTTAATTTTTCTTAAGGGCAGGATGTCTCATTGTACTAATCATTTTATGGCCAAGATGGTATTTTTTCTTTCTCTTCAACCTGCTAGTGAGAAGGTTCTTCACACCTTGGATTTGAATCAACAACTCCAGTATTTGGATAAGACTAAGGCCAGTCATACATCTGAGCAACTCTTTGTTTCTTTTCATCCTAGATTTTTAGGTTTGTCTGTTTCTAAGCAGACCATTTATTCATGGATCTCTTAAGGCCATTTCTTTTTGTTACTCCTTTCATGGGAAAAGCCTTTCTCTCTTCTGTAAAGGCTCATCCTACCACACCCTCAAGAATGGAAGCTTCACCGTAGATCTTCCAAGAATTGGTCAGGCTGTGGGGAACACCTCAAGTAGATCTGTTTGTCTCTTCTCATAACAGACAACTAAAGAAATTCTGCTTCAGGATTCCATGCAAACAGACATGGAAAACAGATGTCTTGTCATTCCCATGGATGGGAATGTTCGTGTTTGCGTTTTCACTGATATTCAGGGTTTGTCTATAGATTCAGATTACTCATCAAAGATGATGGTGGTGGTGATGACTCCCTTTGGGCCCAGGCAGCAGTGATTCTTCTATTTTAAACTGGCCAAGGGCAGCTACTCCAGGTTTCTGTACAGACTGGATTTACTCGCACAAGACATGGATTGTTGATACACTCCAACCTAAAAAAATCAGTGATTGACTGCCTGGGTGATAGAATTTTGAAACCTTTTAGGTACTATTTTTCTGAGGATATGCAGCAGGTATTGAATAAGGCAAAAAAATGCTACTATGACATCATGTATGTGTAAGTTGAACAGATTTTCTAGTCAGTGCCATTCCAAGGATCAGGTTCTTTTAGATCCAGCTGCCTCTAGCTCTTGATTTTTTGTAGGAGTTGCTGTCCTCTGGCCTTTCTCACTATTCTGCCAAAGTACATTTGTCATCCATTTCTGCTTGTCTGTCCTTGTAGCTTCCCTTTCTTCTTTTGCCCAAGTTAAGTAGGTTTGAAAGGGGTTTACATATTTGTGCACCTACAAAACAGGTGGTTCCTCCTTAGGAATCTTAACTTTGCGCTTGAAAAGCATACTCTCCTTCCATTCAAACCAGCTCATCAAGCTGATTTGTGGTTCTTAACACAGAAGACTTTTACTCTAACCTCTGCTAGGAGATTATCCTTCTTACAAGCTCATACGGTAAGTTAACCCTACCTCATTTTCTGTAAGGACATGGTATCTTTAAGAACCAATCATTCCTTCTTGCCTAAATTGGTCTCAGAGCTTCACAGGTTTATAGGAGGTTACTAGGCTAATGGCCCTAGAGCCCTTACAAACCTAGCCATATTTATTCTGGGTTGCCCTAATTGTCGGTGGTTAGGTGAGTGAAGTTCGCAAAGGTAAGGGTCTATGGTAGTTAATACCAACTTCCTCTGTCCAGGAAAGACATGGGCAATACCCCAGGAGTGAATTTGCAGTCATCCATCCATTGATCTAGGTTGCATTTGAAGAGGGTTAGGGAGAAGCTCTGTTTCATGTGAATTGGAAGCTTGTTCCAGAGAAGTGGCCATCTCTGGGAGATGTATCTATCTCTTCAGCATGACCTGATCATGTCAGAGGCTAGTGAGTGACCCTCCTGCAGTTTGATTTACAAACATGTAGCATTTCCATTGGGGCTGTGCTAGAAACTGCCTTGTAAACCAGGTGCAGTCACCCCTTGGCAACTTGTAGGAGACAAAATACAGTGAGGGCTTTCAGTCTTTCCATGTAAGGCTTGTTTTATGTACCCTGTAATTTCTTGGTGAGAAACCTCTGTGGTCTCCAGTTGTTGCAGGTGTCTGGTGAGGTACATGCAAAAGGAAGACCTGTACTCAGTTATTGGTCTGATGGCAGCTGAGTATAATGTAATTGTAACATCCTTTGATCTAGATGTAATGCCTTTACTTATAAGATGTGCCACATAGAAGTATTTCCTTACTGCAGTGGATACTACGTGGTGGTCAAAGTTCAGATTGCTGTCAACCTGAGTACTCTGATCATGTACCACTGAGTCTACACTTAGGGGGCACTGTCTATAATGTAATTAGCAGGGATGTCAGCTTTCCCAAAGGGAATAATAATGCATTTTTTTGCATTTAGCTTTAATCCACAGCATTGGTATCAATTATTTGTCTGTGATAATCCTGTCTGCAGTAATATTAACATCATTGGAGGACTGAATTATTGCTCCCAGTTTGCAATTGTCAGAGAACTTGGTCAGCCACAGGCCATCCGATTTTGCCTGGACTTCTGAAAAATAAATTCTGAACAGTAAGGGACCCAGCATAAAAACCTGCGGTACACCACTGGTGACTGGTCTTTTGCTAGAGGTGGAGTCACCCACTTTGGCATATGTGTCCTGTCAATGAGCCAGTTGGCTATGTATCTGGTAGTGTAGAGGTTAATTCTCAATTGGGAGAGTTTCTCTATAATACCTGATTGGGGGATCGTGTCAAACACCTTGGCTAGGTCAAGATAAACGGTATACACTGTCCTTTCCTCGTCCATGACCTTTGTGACTTTCTCATTGAACTCTACCATGTCTAACAGGCATGGCCTACCTTTAATGCTCTATCCTTATAAAAAAGGCAATATAAACTCCCAACAGAGTGCATAAGGTGCGCCCTTAAGCTTTAGAAAGCTGGCCGTGCCAGTTGGTAAGATCCACAGTGATCAATTAGAACATGTACTGTTATGTAAGTTTACTTACACAACTGTACTTTCTAATCTCTACTGCTGTAGCCCTGAATCTTCCTAAAATTTGTTCCCAGGGTCCTGTTTCTGATACTGTAAAATCCCACAAGTGGAGGAGCTCCCTGGTCAGCCTCAGTAAGAAGCTGCGATCCCTGATATAATCCTCCAACGCTAGTTACGAAAACAAAATCGCCACTGATTCTAAAGACAACCACAAAGCATTCTATAGCTATGTCAAGAATCTCAATGGCAACACTCAGATCTGCTCTGAGCTACAGCACAATGGCACTAAATATACAGACCCAACTGATATTGCCAACATCCTGGCAGATAGGTTCAGTGCTAACTTTACCCCCCTCTCACCGCCTAAAGAGCCCATCTCTAACCAAAAGAATGCAAAGTCCCTGTAATCACAACTGCACAGGTAAAAACCACACTTTCCAAAGCCAAGAACACAGCATCCATGGGACCAGGCAACATCTCAGGCTGTGTTCTACACGAACTACAGAATGAACTGGCACCCCACCTAAGTACCATGTTCAGTCATAGCCTCACCTCAGGTTTTGTGCCTGCTGAATGGCGCACAGCAACGGTTATCCCACTCCACAAGGGGGGAGCCACCACGGACCCCGGGAACTACCTCCCCATTAGCCTGACGAGCCTGGTCTGCAAGGCCATGGAATGTATCATCATGGAACTTATAAACAAAGACATTGGTAATCTCCAAACTCTGGATCCCACCCAGTTTGGGTTTGTAAAAGGCTGATCATGTCTCCTAAACCTGATAGACTTCTTTAAAGCAGTCACCAAAGCCATAGACAAGGGTAAGGTGGTTCACACAGCCTATTTAGATCTTGCTAAGGCTTTCAACACCATCCCCCACTCTGGAATTATAGATAAACTCACTAAACTAGGTATAAATCCCTATGTCACAAGATGGGTTGCCAATTGGCTCACTGACAGAACCCACACCGTGAAAGTAGCAGACTCCAAATCTGACTTCAGACCAGTAACAAGTGGAGTACCACAGGGTGCAGTCCTGGGTCCTCTCCTGTTTGGTATCTACTTCTCTGAAGTACAGGCTAACACAGAAGGTCTTTGGCTAATGAAGTTCGCAGATGACTGCAAACTAGGAGCCATAATCAAAACTCCTAATGATGTGGACATCCTACAAAAGGGCCTCACTGAGACAGATGCCTGGTGTCAAAGCCATGGCCTCAAGCTCAATGCTAAAAAGTGCATTGTCATCCCCTTTGGTAAAAACTCTGTACCCATGAGCTACAACATAGGCGGTAGTATACTTAACACTGAAAGTGTGATAAGAGACCTTGGGACACAGGTGGACATTAGTCTCTCCTTTGATAATCACATTGCCACAGTAGTCAGGAAATCCTTCTACGTGGCAAACCTCATCACAAAAGGTTTCTCATCCAGAAAAAAAGAGGTCATTGTTCCCATCTACTCATCACTCATTAGACCCATTATAGAGTACAATTCCCCTTTTGGTATGTACTTCACAAGACATCTACAACAACTGGAAAGCCCGCAGAAATACCTCACAAAGAGGATTACCAGCCTCAAACAGATGCCCTACATAGACCGTCTCAAAAAACTCCTGCTTTACTCCGTCGCATATCGCCTACTCCAAGGTGATCTCTGCCTAACATACAAAGCTATGTCAAACCCAGAGCTGTTGGACATGCTCCACTTAAAGAAATCCTGATCCCTCTGAGCTACACGCTCTAGGGACCTAAACCTTGTCACCACAATAAACAGAACATGCCGGAGGGATAGATTCCTGCCCCAGAGACTTCCCATACTCTGGAATAAACTACCTATCTATATCAAACAAAGCTCCTCATTAGCACTCTTCAAGAAAAATCTTGATGATTGGATGGGAAATAGGAAATTCACCCCGGGGATCACTTCTGTGGCTCTGGTCGACAGGGGCACAGGAAAATAATTTTCTTGGGTGGCAAAAGCCTGGTACCTTTTTGGCTGGGCTTGTATAGGCCCCAGGGCCGATAGCCTAGTACCTACCTATGAAACATTTTCTTCTGTAATTGTAGCTGTATATAAATATGAATGCATTTTATTGCAAATATTCTACACTTTCTAGATTTTCTAGCATATGTAGGGGTTAAACATACCTCACTTAGCTCTTCTTCTAAGAGATCGTTTTCTAATCTATCAAAGAATTCCCATCATATTTTTCTGATATGATACATTCTCATTTGTATTATTGCCTTGAAAGCTGTATTTAATAGTTTTTTGCCCTCAAAGTATTCTATCTGTTCTTGCTTCATTTATAAAATCAACTAAAGCCAGTTTCCTTTAGTTACATCTTTGCCTTATATCCTTCTTCAGCTGTAAGGGTAACCCTATATGTAAGTTGATATGAGTCCTAGAAATTGTATATCTGCTCAACTTTCTCCCAAAATCTTCTTCACCCTTCAGGATCTGCTCCCATTATCAAGGAGCTTTTTATCCCCCCATATATCCATTATTCCCTACTCGTCCCACATTTAATTTATATATGGTATAACCTATTGGTGTTGTCCTGTATTTCCATTTCTTTAATGTAAACAGATATTTGAATTGGGGTGTTTGTCTAAGCATCCATTTGTGTATGTATGTATGAGTTTGACACTGCATCAAAAACTCAAACTATCAAACAGCAAGTGAAGGATCACCTGCTGATCGAAAAACAAAAATAGTTTAAACAAGTTTTTTGTAGAGGGGCAAGCCCCCCTGCAACCCCACACCCCCAATAATTATATGTATACCCATTCTGATATCGCAATGCAGTGGAAAAAGGGTAAATTCCCCAATCCCCACTGTACAGTAATTTTGAACAGAAAAAAGACGGTACATATAATCAGCTGTACCATTTTTTTTTACAGTGAGACAAGTTGACTTTTTGATGGGTTGAATGTAACCCATATATGACTAAGTTGCTTGTCTTGTTTCTCTAAATTCTTCCACATACCCACCTAAGTACCTGTTTTATACATTATCTTCTTGTTTTGGCATTATTGCCTTCCAATTAAACATGTGTTTTTCTAATTCTGAGCCACTTGTAATAAACTACATTGTATAGCCTTAAAATATCCTAATCCTTACTCAACTTGTTCCTTAGGCAAAATTAGATTCTCCGACTGCACTCGTTTTTATGTCCTTCCTTAATTGTTCTCTCCAATGATATGGGTCTGCCTGTCCTCCATAGATGACCAATGGTACTGTGAATATCTTCATTTCTTATATTTTATTACCGTTATGCATAAATAGCAATTTCCATCGTCTCAGTTTCCTAATAATTTTTTGTGTGGTATCTGCATGTTTCCTTGGCAAACCGGTCCACATCCTGTTCCAGCCAAATTCTCAAATATCTTGTCTTGTAATGATCCCATAAAACTTGATATTTCTGTACCAGATCATAGTTTATATTAAATATTCAAACTTTTTAAACTTCGAATCCCATATGTTCGACAACATATGATCGAAGTTTAAAAGTTTGAATATATAATTAAAAAAAAAACTTACCTTAATGGTACAGGCAGGGGAGCAAGCCCCCCTGCACCCTCCACACCCCCCTACTTAAATATACCAACTCCAAGATTACACTTCAGTGCAGAAAAGGGAAAGTCTCCCATTCTGCACCGAATGGCGCCGTTACATTTAACCTTCGAACTTTTGAAATGTCGATAATATGGTGTCAGCCATATGACATTCGACATTTCAAGCATTTGGAGTTCTAATAGGAACCCAAGTCAGCATATAGTTCATTATAATTGCTTTTGTTTTAGATTTGTTATGATGTGTCCTGCTGTAATTTGCCAAGAATATGTTTGTCATTTTCTGTGTTTGTGACATGATTTCCACATAAAGGACTATCTTTTCTTAGGCATTTCACTATTTATACCGTTATGTTAGGTTGTTTGACATCTCTGGCTGTAAGTGCAAGGCAAATAATGGTGAGAGTGAGCACCCATGCCTTCTGTTAATGTAATTACCCGTGAAAGTCCACCACTACCACATTTCACTGTAGCTTGTGCTCCTCTATAAATGTTAAATATCAGTGTTATCCAATGTTACAAAAAGATGAAAGCTTCCAAGGTTCTTCTCTTGACTTCCTTACTGACTCAATGAAATGCATTTTTATCATGCAGTCCTGTCAGCATCTGTCCATAGAATCTTTTTTGTCATTAGTGTCCTGTTGATTTTGTCAAATGTATGCCTACTTTCTATAAAACCACATAGAGCCAAGTCTATTATTCTTGATTGAATTTGTGCTAATCTTTTTACTAATTTTGTCATAAAGACTTTATAAACACCCACCCCCACATAAACATCACACTAAACTATATCAAACACACATTTTTTTCTCTTTACTTCCTTCAACAGAGGTCGCACTCTCTAGTAGCAGTGTAATTGAGCTACATTTTGTTTTTTTTTGTTTTTTTTTTTAGTTCAAGTAACTAAATTTTCTCCTCCTTCAGGTAAGGAAATGTCTGTGCACTATATTATACTATTTATTTTACAAGTCTTGCTTTAAAATATTCATAGGATCATAGGATCATAGAAAGTTACTCTGTTAATGGCCCAAGGGCCCTTACAAGCCTAGCCAAGTTCTACCCTTATTTCCACGATCAGCACCAATTGCCCCCGTCCAAGAGGGACACAGGTGGAACCCCTGGGGTGAATTTACGGTTACCCATCCAATCGTCCAGATTCCATTTGAAGAGGGCCAATGAGGTGTTCTGTTGTCATGAAGTGGGAGTCAGTTCCAAAGGTGTGGTAACCTCTGGGAGACAAATCTGTCCCTCCAGCAGGTTCTATTAATGTCACATACCAGGTTAAGGTCTTTAAAGCAAGTAACCCGTGTACCATTTGACTTGTGGATATGAAGCATTTCCAATAAAGCAGGGTCAAAGACTGCCTTATATGCAAGGCATAGATCGCCTCTGAGTAGTCTGTATGAAACAAAATAAAGTGACTGTGATTTCAGATGATCCACATTGCTGAAGACCTTGAATTTTCCTTGTGAGAAACCTTTGTGGTCTCTCCAGTTGCTGCAGGTGCTTGGAAAAGTACATACCAAAGGGGGTGTTGTATTCAATTATTGGCCTGATGAGGGAAGAGTACAGAGAGGTTATAACTTCTTTTTTTCTGGATGCAATGCCCTTACTTATGAGACGAGCAGCATAGAATGTTCTTCTTCCCACTGCGGAGACATGGTGCTCAAAGGTAAGTTTGCTGTCAAACTGTGTGCTCACATCTCTCACCACTGAGTGCATACTTAGGGTGTTGTTACTGATGTGGTAGTTAGCAGGAAGATTGTACTTACTGAAAGGGATGATACATTTTTTGCATTGAGTTTAAGGCCATGACTTTGGCACCAATCATTTGTTTGTGTAAGACCCTCTTGTAGGATGTTGGGATCGTTTGGAGATTCTATGATTGCTCCCAGTTTGCAGTCATCAGCAAACTTTGTCAGTCACAGGCCTTTAGATTTTGCTTGGACTTCAGAGAAATAGATTCCAAACAGTAAAGGTTTCAGGATTGATTCCTGTGGCACACCACTTGTTACGGATCAAGTTTTGTTTTTCAAGGAATGTCAGCATTATTTCCCTGTGCACTCTAGTTACTGCCCTTATGCCATATTTTTAACTCACTCATATTTGCAAAATCTTGCTTTTTTGGAATGCCCCTTCACCTTTTCTGTAGTCTGTTTTAAGAAGACTGGTAACTGCTTCACTGGCAGTCTCTTTCTTGGTAGCAGTGGCCATGTTACTTTTTACATTTCTGCTTCACTAGTTACTGATTCTTTCTCTTCCTTAATTTTTTATCAATCTTCCTTCCTTTGTAGTCAAATCTTAAAGTGCCTGTTGTGGATAAGTGGAGGTTTTTGTCCCACTGGATTGAATACTTCATGAAGCTGGACAAAGTCATTTAAAATGTGATTTCATCTCTCTGCACTGTGTTATAGAAAGGGATGAATGCATTTTTTATTTTTTGTGGGGTGAAAAAATCATTGGGCTGGAGTCAATAAAGCCTACATGGCCTGCTAAAACCATGTACGCTTCACTCTGTTTTGTATTGAGTAAGCGGCTCTACACACCCTGTAGAGCCATGCAAACATGGTAAACATCATAGCATGCTAATTACAGCCTTAGCAGCTGAATTGTATACTAATCAACCAATCCAAGATGGAGGAGCTAGTCAACAAACTATAAAGCAATTGTGCAGCCTTAGTGCAGGTTTTGCCTGCGAATTCCGAGACGTATTGGAATACAGCCATGGAAACTAGTCTAGAATGTTGGGGACTGCTGTTGGTCTTATTCATGTGTATGTGCAACAGGCCTAAGTCTATGCTACTGCTGCTAATAGACCATGGCCAAGAAGGAGAAAGATGTTTATACCCCATTTATCATTTCATGGTCTGCATGAGGTAGAAATTTTAAAGCACTACAGGGTGGATAGACACACACTACAGAAACTCTGCAATCTCTGTCATCCTCAACTGAGAGCAAGGACAAACCGAGGAGAACTGATACTGGTGGAGACTAAGGTGTATGTGTAGCACTTAGAATATTAGCTAGAGGAACCTTCCAGAGACTAACAGGGAACATGGTGGAGGTGTCACAGGCATCAACATCCAGGGTCCTGCATCAATTCCTGAATGCTATGATACAACATGCCACTGACTACATACATTTTCCCCATACACCTGAGGACAGAGCCACAGCTGTGCCAGAGTTCTACCCTGTAGCACACTACCCTGAAGTCTTAGGTGCCATAGACTGTATACATGTTGAAATCAAAGCACCACCTGGGGAATATAAACAGAAAGGGCCTCCACTCCATTAACTGCTAGGTCACGTGTGATGCTAAGGGAATCATATTTTATGTGTGTGCTGGCAACCTGGGCAATTACCATGACTCTCATATCTGGCACAACTCTCAAATGTATCAGATATTTTCTAGGGGGGATATTCCACAAGGTCATTTGCTGGGTATGTAGGTTATGCACTCAAACCATGGCTGATGATGCCCATCAGAAATGCAGGCACACCAACTAAAGAATGCTGTAATGAGACAAACGCTCAAACAAGAAATATCATAGAGCATGTGTCTGGGCTGCTGAAGTCACGGTTCTGGTGCCCAGATACAATCCCATACATGTGCTGAAATTTTCACCAACTGTGCCATGCTTCACAGTATTATTCTGAGAAAACAGCTTCAGCAGGAACACCAAGCGGAAGGGCCACACATCACACCACCAATGGCAAGGTCACCACAGCCACATGCAGGTGAGGAGTCAGAAGGGGAACCACCAGCCACTGTGGGTGTAGGCAAATGTAGGAGTGCACAATATGCCCTCGCACTGGCCAAGAGGCAATGGATAGCACACACGCTCATTAAATAAGGGGCTAAAACCTTCATCCTATACACAAACATACAGTAATATTGATGCCAGGCAACACTCACAACCTTTACTTACCCATGTAACAGCTGTGTACTGCTAGCATCAGGCTGAGTCAGCCCCAAATTAAAACTCTTGCAACTGCTGGACTTCCAAGGTAAGTGTTGAACCTGGAATAGAAAAATAAATGTCTAAGAGTACAAATTAATGACATATATTTGCATATGGTTACTTGGTAATGTAAATATAAGGTGGGTGATTTTTATAGCAATGACAGCAATATGTGACAGCACTGACTTATGTCAATACACACGTTCTCTATGAACTAATAGGCCTCATGCATCAAAGATTCACACATTCATACTTCTCAAATGTACAGATTTTCACAAAATGTCCAGAGTTTTGTCTCATAGTTTTGTACTGACAAATCATTAAAAGCTGAAGTTAGAAAATAATGACAGACATTTCACTTTCAGACTTCATATCCTTCAGAAAATTCATGGCAATGCAAAAACTGTTATTCTATCAAATTTCTAAGTTTGTAAGACCAAAATATTTAAAAATTGTCCCTACTTTTTGGCCTTTGTCCCACTTTTATTTATGACTTGGTATAGCTTTGTTGGACTAAGAGGTTGAAAGGGATGTACACATTACAAAAACCTGTAAGAAAACAGTACAATTTTCAAAAGAGCATTACAAACATGTATATACTAAGCACTCAGTCAGCTATGCACCCTGGACATTAGACAAAAGACTTGTGTATCCCTGAATCAAAAAAGAAGATATAATCAAAAGATATGACACAGTTATCTACATTTGCATAGGGTGTTGTCTCAAGGGGGGGCAGGAGGCCAAGGTTGACACAAAAGGTAGTGAGTCCATGAATAAGAAAGACAGACATGCAGACATTTGGATGAAGTATCAAATGGCTACTGAGACAGAATGAGATGTAAGCCTCATGACTAACCCATGTAGCTGTTATGTGTGTGTCTGTATGGGCACTCAAGGTGAAACGTGCTTGTGAATATCTGCAAGAACACAGGCAAGCTCTGTGCTAGCTCTACATCTTGATATGACTGACAGATGTGAGACATGCATGGTAGAGGGTGACAGTTCATCGTCATCCTCAACCACTAGAACTGGCTCTGCAAGGAGTTAGAACAAAGTGAGTGCTTTCACGACCTTCCAGGTTGCTTCATCAAACTTAATAGAATTGACCTGAAAGGTCGTGAAAGTGCTCACTTTGTCCTTGCAATAAAGAATTTTCCTTCTACTGTGGCAGTTCGCCTTTTTATACATACTATTGGCTCTGAGGTGAAGAGGGCAGCCATGGTGGTGCAATGGTTAGCATTGTTGCCTCACAACAAGAGGTTCTCCGGTTCAATCCTCGGCTGGGGTGCCTTCTGTGCAGAGTCTGCATGTCCTCCCAGATCTCAAAGATATGCTGTAGGTGGATTGGACACTCTAAACTGGCCCTAGGTGTGTGTGTGGGTGTGTGGGTGTGTGTGTGTGTGTGTGTGTGTGTGTGTGTGTGTGTGTGCCTTCTGTGGAAGGTTGGGCGCCGGGCTGGCAACTTGACACTGTAAAACTTCACTGCCAATCATGAGTGGACAGGTGATCCGCTGTGGTGACACCTAACCGGGAAAAGCCAAAAGAAGAAGAAGAAGATTGGCTCTGAGGTGAAGACTGAGCTGTTCATCTGGTACCTGTGTTTTTGTCTTTCTCTCTGCAAGGAGTTGCACTGGCACGTCCATGCCCATGGTCAGATGCACAGCTGTTACCTAAATGTGTCTGATGTCTGCTGGACAAGAACTCCTCACGAGTATACCCAGGACCATGACCTCATGGCCTACCACATCTGGGTGTGGACACCTTAACCACTGATGGAGCTGTGGAAGTAGTACCACTATGGCAGCATGATTGGGCACAGCCACATTGGATAACATCAGATGATGTGCTGACTTATGTCCACATGGATGCCAGGCCACTTCCAGCAGACATTTCAACATGTTATTCATTTGATCCATTGAATCGGCAACACGGTGGTGGCAGTCATGCATGTCCACCTGTGCCAAATCTACAACCCAATGCATTTCCTCCAGAGGCCCTTTTCGAACATTTAGTTTTGGTGTTTTATGTGCCCTATTTGAACATGCATGTGCCTCTGTGATGACTATAAACATACATTGAGTGTCATGGAAAGACACACCAGGGTCAGGTGGAGGGTGAACAGCAGGCCACCTCTGAGCACCCCTAACAGCCCTTCTGTGTGATACCTTGCCCACACTTTGGATGCTGCCAGAGTCAACAGACACTGAAGCCGCAGTAACCACACTACACTAATCAAGTGTCTCACCCTCCACCTGTTCAATATCTGAGGGCTCACTGGAATAGGTATGCACAGACCTACTGGCTGAGTCTGATGAAAATACAGGGGATGGCTGAATGTCAACTTCAGTGTCAGATTCAATCTCTGCCCCCCCCCCCCCGACTGTGCCTCTGTTTGGCCACCATCATCATCAGAATCTGCCAATACTCTGACACCAAGTGGTAAGAGTCCTACACTTCCACTGTAAGGATCACCGTGATAATATGCAACGAACCCAGGAAAGAAATGAATACTAGCATTATAATATATTATATGCTAATAAACTAACACTGGTGCCACTATCACAGATGGTACAGCAACACACACACACTCATGACACCCACCTCATGCATACAGATAAATATGCATATTTCTGTCAAATGCTCATCCGTACTCAAAAATGTTTGGCTTACCATGTGGAGATGATGCCACACTTGCTAGGGAAGATTGTCCTGGAAGAAGGTAAAATAGGTAAGAACACCATCATCACAATTCCAATAACACAGGGGGACCAATTTTTTGCCTTTGTATGTCCATTAACAATACTATTAACAGAAACTTTGCTATCCAAAACCCATGTGTAATGAACCAGAATGTGTTGTTAGCCGTATCAATTTATCAATAGGTTCCCCCCCTCCCAAAAAATAATTAAAACAACTGAACTATTGCTTTCAGTATTTTACTATACAAGAAAATGTTAAAAACTGACATATGTAAGCTTACCTGGAAGCTCATCCTGGGACATACTTGTCCTCCTTGAAACATCAGCACCAACATCAATCACATGCTATTATGCACTTTTCACTGAGCTCTGTGGATGTTTGACAGTGGCAGAAACTCGTCATTTGGTGCCAGTGATGGCTGTGTAGCAGGCAACCCCCTCACCGGTATCCAGCTCTCCATGGGCCACTGCAGCTGCTCCCCACTGTAAAGTTTCTTCTTGGTTTGTTTACTTAGTTGACACTCAAGAGACCATTTTACACCAGCATGTGAGACATTGCTATTACCATCTTCTTACCAGGCACTGCTGACTTCATCAGCTATAAAGTGTTGTTGGGCACTATAAAAGCTGGACTTCTGCTGTGGAGCTTGTGTTAAGTACTGTGCTCTATAAATAGTTAGGTAAGGGTTCTATTCTCACTGCGATCAATTGGTGTGTGTGTGCATTTTGTTTACTTGGTTGACATTCAAGAGACCATTTTACACCAGTATGTGGGATACTGCTACTACCATCCTCTTCTCACCAGATAGTGCTGATATCATCAGTTCAAAAGTGTTGGTCACCATAAAAGCCAGACTTGTGCTGTGGTGCTTGTGTTAAGTACTGTGCTCTTTAAATAGTTAGATAGGTGTTATATTCTCACTGCAGTCAGTTTGTGTGTGTGTGTGTGTGTGTGTGTGTGTGTGTGTGTGTGTGTGTATGTGTGTGTGTTTACTTGGTTGACATTTGAGAGACCATTTTACACCAGCATGTGGGGCACTGCTACTCTTATCCTCTTCTCACCAGACACTGCTGATGTCATTTGTTATAAAGTGTTATCGGACACTATAAAAGCCAGATTTGTGCTGTGGTGTTTGCATTAAGTACTGTGCTTTGTAAATAGGTAGGGGTTCTGTTTTTACTACAGTCAACTATGTGTGCATTCAACAATCACTATGGTGACAATTTTAGAATGATATGTGAGTCCACAGCTATGCCAGACCGTCATCCAAACATCTTGTTGTAGCATACCCTGATTAGATAATAATGTATATAGCTCTATAGCTGGGCCAGTGTGGAGGCTTACTGGGGATCTGTCATCCTGTATAACATGCACTCTGACAGTATTCGAGACAAACCTGTGCTGTGGCAGTAACATTAACTACTGTGTTTGCAAGTTACTTTACCTACACATATAGGGGTTCTAATCTGACAGCAGGGAACTTGCGTGTCTATACATACAACTGTCACTTTTGAGGCAATGTTAAACAGGGATGAGACTCCACATCCATGTCTTACACTCCTCCAAACATGTTCTTCTCAGTATACAATGATGCTATCATACACCATAAAGTGAAACATGACATATGTGGTATTGCTACTGTGACATTGCATGGCATTCAGCTTCTATAACTACAAAGGTGTAATGTTCGAATCAGGCCCAGTCTACTGCTGTGTGTGTGTGGTTGGTATATTATGGTCATTATATGATCTTTGGAATCACTTTTCATTTCACTACCACTTGAAGAACTTTTCACATAGCCCCATGTATCCACCATCCTCTATTTTTCCTGTGGCCACGATATTCTTCCTGCAGAAGAGCAGAGGATGTCCTCATGTCAAATATGCATACACACATCACGAAGCAGAGTCCTTCCATGAGCCTCTGCAAGCCATATTCAGACCACTGCATGTGTGGTTGTTAATTCTGTCATGGTGTGGTAAACATGTCCCATATAGACAGTGGTAGGCTGTAATGCAATCCAACAAATATGCACATATGCACAATAGTCTTAGTATCTTCCATAATATAGATATAGAGATTTTTTACATGGTATAATAATGGCTCAGATTACATGTGATGTTGGCTATTAGTCTAATAATGTCTTATGACCCACTGAACAGTTGACATGTCAATGTTGCTGTCATTGACATGTGCTATATTGAGGTGTGGATGTACAGTATGGCTACAAGAGGGTATTAAAATCTGTGTTGTGAGCTAATATATTTGTGGCCATTGCTGTCACTGCATTACATGCTTCTTCTATAACAGCTGTAGTAATATTCCTTCTGAGAACTGTTGACATAGTATGATACACTTTTATGTATATTGTTGGTGCATTGGGACATGTGTTGTTGTAGTGGAGCAGATCAACCTTCTACACAGTTCACATTCTGCTATCACAATAACCCTTACAATATGGCACAGGTGTGCATATGTGTACATCATCAGTAGCAGCAGCAGCTCCACTTTTCCCCATTTTCTGCATGGGGTCGAGGAATTGTGTTAACTGTCACAATCTCTCTCGATTCAATGCCACACTCCTGTCTTCTTCAGGGGATCATATGAGTTTACTAGGCTAATGGCCCTGGGGCCCTAGCAAGCCTAGCTAAGAGTTTATCCCCAAAAAGAAACCTCAGTCAGCACCTGTTGCCCCTGTTAATGAGGGACACAGGTGGAACCCCTGGGACAAATTTGTGGTTCCCCATCCACTCATCAAGGTTGTGCTTGAAGAGCCTCAGCGAGATGTTCTGTTTGACGTGTATGGGAAGTCTATTCCACAGACCGGGCAGCCTCTGAGAGACAAACCTATCTCTCCAGAAGGTTTTGTTGATGTCGCATATTAGATTCAGGCCTTTTGAGTGGATAGTGCGTGAATCTTCAACACTCATGCCTGACTGTCGCAGATCTTCTTTCACACAATCCATCCACCTCTTTGCTGGCTATCCTTGTTTCCTCTTACCTTCTTCCTGTCTGTCCCATATCTTCTTCACCAGATCGTCCTCTGCTTTTCTGCACATATGTCCAAACCACCGTAATCTGTTCTCTTTGATCTTTTCCGCAATTGGGGCTATTTTTGCTTCTGCTCTTATGTCCTCATTTCTTCTTCTGTCCCACAGAGTGGATCCTACCACCATTCTCAGACACTTAATTTCCATCACCTCTAGCTTTCTTATCTGCTCTGCTTTTACTGGCCAGGTTTCTGTACCATACAATAGTAATGGTCACACCACTGTCTTGTACACCTTACTTTTCAACTTCTTTGACATTCTTCTGTCATAAACTACACCTGACACTCTATGCCAGTTGGCTGCAGCCCCTCTGATTCTAACTTTGATCTCTTCATTCAGACTTCCCTTCTCCTCAACCACCCCTCCCAGATACTTGAAGCTATTTACCTGTTCCACTATATTCCCTTCTGTCTCAGTTCTCAGCTTCTTCTGGTTTCCCCAGTTTGCTGCTATTACTACTGTATTATCTGTGCTTAGTTTCATCTCATGTGCCTTCAGTTTTGCATTCTATTGCTCTATACTTTGCTGGAGTTCTTGATCAGAGTCTGCCTGTAATGCCACATCACCTGCATACGGTAACTTTATTGATCTGGTCCACCAACCTGTTTGCTAATGTAGTCTATCATCAGTATGAACAGCAGTGGGTTCAGAGATGAACCCTGGTATACACCCACTACCACTGGGATCCCCTCTGTGAGGCTGAACCCTGTTCATACTTGAGTCATTTGGTCCTTGTACATAGTCAGGACTAATTCTATTTATGTTTCTGGGACTTCGAACCATCACAGTACTGCCCAGATCAGCTTTCGTGGGACCTTGTCATGTGCTTTCTCCAAGTCTAGGAATGCCCAGTTGGACTCTTTCCTCATCTCTAGCTTCTTCTCAACCATTTGTCTGACTGCAAAGACCAGGTCAGTTGTGCTGCATCCTTATTTGATTCTAAACTGCTCATCTCCCATCTTACATTTTACTACTCTGCATATCTGTTTATCAATAACCGTGTCCAGAACTTTCATACATTGTGATAGGAGTTTAATGCCTCTGTACTGCCCACAGTTGTGGATGTCTCCTTTGTTCTTGTACACTGGCATGAATATGCTTATTCTCCAGTCATCTGGGATATGCCTTTCTCTCCACACTGCTATGAGTAGCCTCCTGAGCCATTTCTCCCCTATCTCACCCAGCATCTTTGTCATATCTGCTGTGACCTCAACTGAGCCTGCTGCTTTCCCTGACTTCATTTTTCTTAGTATTAGTCGTACTTCTTCTACGGTGGGCACTTCTTCTTCTCTCATCATAGGCTGTTTCTGGGGCAGTACAGCTTCTGTGGGGTTTTCTTCATTCAGAAGCTGCCAGAAATTCTGCTTCCATCTGCCTTTGATGTCCTATGGACTGGTGAGAAGGTTGTTGGTGGCATCCCTTATGAAGCGTGTCTGACTATCATCTTTATCTTTCTGTCTTTGCCTTACAACTTGATATAATTTCTTTGTGCCACCTACTGAGTCACTTTCCAGAAATTGGTAGAGTGCCTCTGATGCCTTATTCTTTGCGATTACAACTAATTTTTTAGCTTCTTTGTTGGCCAACCAGTATTCCTTCCTAAACTGGTCGGTCTTTTCTGTCTCCCACTTTTTCCTGCACTCCTTATTTCTTTTGATGACTTCCTGGGCTTCTGCATTCTACCACCAGCTTTCCTTATGTACCTTATTTCCATTGCTGACTGGGCCACATATCTGTTCTGTAGTCCTCACACTTGCTGTTTTTTGAGGTGTTACCATTCATCAACTTCACCTATTTCCTCCTCTTCTCAGGGTGCTAGACCCCTGAGTAATTCCTTGAACTCTTGTATTTTCTCTCCAGTCAACTTCCAGGTCTTCATCCTGGTCTCTGTTGACCTTAGACACTTCTCTGACCACTGCTTGCAGCTGATTGTGGCAACCAGTGGTTTATGCTGTGGGTTGACTGTTTCAGTGGGGGTGATTTTGCAATTATTGATTCTACCCCAGTGGCTTTTCCTTACTAGGAGGAAGTCTACATGAGTTGCATGTTATCCACTCTTGTATGTGGTCTTGTGACTGTTTTTCTTTCTGAATCATGTGTTGGCTACTATCATGCCATTTGCTAGACAGACCATTTGTCATAATGGTTAAGGTCTTTGCTTCCCATGCACAAGGAGCAAGGTTCAATCCTGACCTCAGACCAATTCCTGTTTGGAGTTTACATGTTCTCCCTGTGTCTGTGTGGGGTTCCTTCCACCTCCAAAAAACATGCTATTTCCATCTCAAACTCACCAATGAATGGAGCTGTGGGCAGCAGCACAGACTCTATATGGTGCTCTATAGGGGAAAGAGTTGTACAGACCAACTGTTTTGAGCATCTTCTGTGGTGCACAGCATCCACAAGATAGGAGAACATGGATCACAGACTGCGTGCTGTGACAGGGCTAGCCACTTGATGGTGTAAAATATAGTTCTAGATGATTCGGTCATGTTGACTAATGTGTATGTGTCTACATACCATCATTAAATGTTCTGTGGCAGACATCAGTATAAATTCATACTGGTTACATGGCCACTTAATTCTTATCTCATACACATGTTGTTATGCTGTGATATACACAACCAGTGTATCACATTTTGCTTCAATTGCAACCTTGTATGTGCAGTTTATGTTGCTATACCCAAGAATTATTGAGGCAGTCAGCAGCACCGCTGTGTGACTATTAGCATTTGTGTCAGGAGATGTTCTGCATGAGCCACAAACAACTGATCTGTAATGTGTCCCGATATGGCATCAGGCTGCTCAAACACAGCTTACCAACAAAACGCATATAGGTATATGTTGTGAAATTGATGTAAGTATGTGACATTAGTACAGTTGCATGACTGTATGCATAGTGCCAGTGTGTGGAATTTAATGAATAACCAAGGTTGTATTTGGAGGTCTTTTACAAATCATTTAATCTGATGTTGTCAATTTTCATTTATTCCTTGACCTGTGGGTCTGGTTCAGAGCATGGGAACCAACTCTGCTGTTACTAACAGCTCAAGAAGATCAAAAACTCTCAAGCTATACCCTTACCCATAAGACTCCTCTCCCATTTACCTAAGATCTCGTTTGCCACATTTGTAGACAGACACATTCACCAACTGCTCTTGAGCGAATTCAGCCTTTAGTGTTTTTTCTCAGGTAAATCATTTCTTCTTAGTTAACTTTTCTCCTTACTCTTTTTTTCTTCCAATTTAGCTTCTCTCTCTTGTTTCCACTATCATAGTTGTCTGTTTTCCCTTCCTGTACACTTTGGTGTATTTCCCACTATCATCGTTAATAGTCCCTCTCATTCTGTCTTTCTCTGCCTGTACACTTCAGTGCATTTCCCAATATCATCTTTGATAGTCCCTCTCATTCTAACTTCCTTTCTCTCTTGTACACTGTTGTGTATCTCTACTATCACCATTGATACCTCTTTCCAAAAAAAAAAAAAAAAAATTTACTGTCTTCTTTTGGCTGTTTGTTTGACAGTCTCCCCTCCAGTAAGTGTGAGTGAGTGATTGTACTTTCCGCTGTGTGTTTCAATTATGGCAGACAAGCCGAAAACTCTGGCAGGGTTCAAGAGGTGTCAGTGTCAGAAGCGCAACCACAAAATTCTGATTTCTGATGCCCATCATCTCTGTGTGTTCTGCTTGCTTAGGTCCTCTTTTACAAGGGGACTAGTTTTAGCAATAGGGCCCTCATTGAAAGACAAAACAAGTTAATCCTGAAGAGTATGCTTCCCTCTGCCTTCAGAGAGGCCTTATCTGGAGTAGAAAAAGCCAAGACTGATGTCTTTTCTCCAGCCTCTTCTTCTAGTTCTTCCAAGGCCATGGAGAAACACAAGAAAATAATTTTGTCAGTGCCGAGTACTCCTGAGGCAGCACCAGCAAGAAAATCAAAGTTGGTGGCTCCCTTGGCATCGAAACCATCTAACTCTTATATGAAGGCTTTGGTACCGAGCCCCTCTTTGCCTCTGACTAAGCCTAATTTGATGCTGAAACCTTCGGCACAGATTATTTTAGATTCCTCGGTGCTGAGATCTGACCACTTCAGCACCAACATCTAAACTGGATGACTCCTTCATATCTATGCCCAGGACTGTATATTCTCCATCCATCAACCCTTTCTCAGACAGATTACCTTCTCCCTTCCTTGAAAGACCTATGTCTCCCTCAGTGATGCCTACCTGCTCCACCAAAAGTTTAACAGAAGATGATTTGGAGAGGCTGGTTAATAAAATTCTCTTTGCAAGAGGGCTGTCAGCTGTTTCTTCACCTTCATTCCTCCTGTGACTTTATCAAAGGTTTCAGAGTTATTGGCTTCAAATCATCTGGTGCCAACTGCATCAGTTCCAGGGATGTTTTCTTCCTCAGAACCAGATTCTGCTCTGAGGTCTTTAGACTCAGAACTGGAGACCTCTCAGAGCTGAGGCTATCCTGTCGGCTCTGAGGGATGAGATTCAGACATTGTTTTTTTCAGAGCCTTTTCTGCACCACGAGGCTTTGACATGGAGCACCTCAGCTCTGGCTTCGATCTTAGGAGCTGTTTTGTCAGAGCACAGAGTGACCTCTGTCCTGACATTGTTCTTCTTGGTTCTGGACACTCTTCCCTCTTCAGGAGATCCAGCTTTCAAGGTCATGGAGGTAGCTCTGACTGCTGTTGTCAGACAGTCGGCCACTTCCCCTTTGCAGCCTATTCCCCATTCATCCTCTCATCCAGATATTCAACCAGCACTCCCACTGGGACAGCTGAAGCTGAAACCTCAGGATCCACAGATATCACTTCTGTCATCTTCTGATGCCTCCTCATAACACCCCAATAAGGAGGTTTCTAAGGAGAGATTGTGTAAGATGAAATGTTTGCATTCCCCCGTGGAACTGGTCACACAGGATACTGATTTTGATGAAGGAGAGGGGATCCCCAAAATCACCCCCTGACAACATCTCCTTTGGAGACATCATGAAAATATTAAAACAGAGGGTGTAACTGGAAGTCCCAGAATCCCTCCACTGAGGAGTCAGTGTACCTGCAGGCTTTTGACTCCTGACTCTCTACCTCTTGGGTGACTCCGCCTGCTGATGATCTAATACAATTGATTGCTGAGCGGGCATGGAAGGCTCCTGACACAGTAGAACCCTTTCCCAGGATGCCAGACAAAATCTTATCAGCACCCAAAAACAAACCCTTTTGGGCAAAAGGACTAGTGGTTGATGCCATGGTTGTGGTGGCAGCCACAAAGAAGGAACTGTCTGAGGAGCGTTCCTCTATCCATCCACCCAACAGAGAATCTCATGTGATGGATAGGTTTGGAAAGTGGGTTTACACCTTGTTGCCCTTCACCCTTAGGTCTTTGAATTTTCTGGCACATTTTACAAGGCTTCAAAGGGATCTGATCAAAGAAATATCAGTACCCTAGCAAGAGCCATTTCTGAGGAACTCCAGAACATAGCTGCTTCCCAGTTGGCCACCCTGGAGTCTGTGTCTAACTCGTGCATGAGGCTCATTGCTCATGCAGCCAAAGAGACTACAAGGGCCGTGGGTTCACCATTAGGAGGCATGCCTGGATGTGTCTTCATGACTTTGATGAACCATTCAAGTATTCATTCGTCAATGTGCCCTTTGACGGATCCTCCTTGTTTGGCCCAAAAGTTAGAGAAACGCTATCCTGGTGTGAAAAGTATGGAAAGACCCTTTCAGCTGTGGGCATACATTTTTCCACTCCCCAATGATCCTTTTCCATGAATCAGAAGGCTAATGGGAAAATGCAGTTCAAAAAATCCCAAGGGCCTTTTCAGGATACACGCGGACGGAGCTCCCTCAGGGGAAGAGGGGGAGCTTCAATGGAAAATGCTGCCCGTGTGGCAGGAATAGTCTGGAAAACCAGGGTTTCAGGGATTCCTTCACTGGCAAACTCTTGCAATGCTCATGTCTTCCTCTGGAGGCAGTCAGGGGCCGAATTTCCCTGCACCAAGGTGCCTGGCTAAAAATTACTTCAGATTACTGGGTACAGAGAGTTCATCCTCATTCAAAGACATGGATCTGGAGCATTTCTCCCCGGGCCTCCGCTGGAAATTGGCTATGTTCCAAATTGGACTTTCCCTGTTAACAAATGTTAAATAAAATAAATATCCAGAGGTTACACTATTCCTTTTTCTCCTCCCCTCCCACTCACAAGAAAATCCCTGATGTTCTACCCTGTCAGTGGGAACAAGCAGTTCTAGAAATTCAAAAACTGATAAGAAACAGAGTCATCTAAGAAGTCCCACCAGACCAAATAGGATCTGGAGTTTGCTCAAGATTCTTTTTAGTGTCAAAAAAGACAGGGGACTACAAACCAAGTTGGGATCTCAGCATACTGAAAAAAATCAGTTTGCCAAACCAATTTCTGGATGGTCACAGTGCAGTCCATTCTTATGTTTCTGAAAAAGGATGATTGGATGTGCTGAGTAGATCTTTAGAATGAGTATTACCATATAAAGGTGGAGAAATGATCCAGAAGATTCCTCCACTTTTGGCTGGGAGCCAGTCACTACCAATTCAGAGTCCTGTCCTTTGGTCTCACCACAGGCCCCAGGGTGTTCACCAAGTGTATGGCATCAGTCACAGCTCACTTGAGACTGCAACGATTCCAAATGTTTCCCTATTTGGACGACTGGCTTACTACCA
This sequence comes from Protopterus annectens, assembly GCF_019279795.1. Lineage (NCBI taxonomy): Eukaryota > Metazoa > Chordata > Ceratodontiformes > Protopteridae > Protopterus > Protopterus annectens. Next base: position 1,690,967,571 of record NC_056725.1, on the reverse strand, counting down.
CCCCAACCAGGCATCAGCTGATCCTTGCAAGGAACCACATTCTTCTGCTTTGCTCTTCTGTAGGAATAATAATGAACTACAACAAATTAAAGCTCACTCCATCTCAAACATTGGAGTTCATAGGGGCTCTTCTGAATACCAAAACTTCCATAGCTTCTCTTCCTCCTGCCAGACTACAGAAAATCAGAATTCAGGCTCAGAAACTAATGAACAACAAGAAAGTTGCTGCTGGTTTAGTACTGCAAGCACTAGGCTCTACGGCTGTGACAATAACCCTAGTTCCCTTAGCGAGGTTCCACATGAGAATTCTACAATGGCTGCTAGTGTCACAATGGACTATGTCTCATCAACCCATGTTGGACTTGATTTTGATCACCAACTGCTGCAAAAGGGCTTAGCTTGGTTCATTCCAAAGATATTCTACTAGGACACCCATTTGTCCCATCACAACCCAAGGCCATAGTGACCACGGATGCCTCCCAGATGGAGTATGGGGGGCATTATCTGAGAAAGACTGCCCAAGGCACTTGGACACCCATGGAAGCCAACTTACATATCAATGTCTTAGAGCTAAGGACAGTGCTTCTAGCATTGCAAGCATTCCAAACTGCCTTCCCTTGGGGATGTTTGCAATCCAAATGGACAGTATGTCAGTGATTTGGTATATCAACAAACAAGGAGGAACCAAATCTTACCCCCTATGTTGAGAAGCACTCAGAGTGTTGCAATGGGCGGTCTCTTCCAACCGCTTTCTCTTAGCAACACACATTCTGGGGAGTTCCAATGTGATAGCAGACAAATTGAGCAAGAGCATTTTGCTGCCTCACAAGTGGTCCCTTAATCTGACAGTGGCAGAGAACATTTTCCATTGATGGGGCCAGCCTTACTCTGATCTCTTTGCCTCTCCTCTGAACAACAAATGCAGCAGCTACTTTGTCCTAGTCCCCCGTGTGGGGGAGTCACTAAGGGATGCTCTCCTCCACACTTGGCCGTCTGGACTTCTGTATGCATTTTCCCCTATTCACATGAAATATTACGATGAGTACATACCTTCTTTTTCCAATAAATGTGAAATGCTAAGGGGAATGCACAATTAAGCAGAGATCTGTATGTAGATGCCACCAGACATACCCAACTAGAGGAAATAGACAATCTTCTAGCTGACAGTTTGTCTCACACAACATCCCTCTTTTGCCACTGGACATAAGCCAAAATATACATGCAAATATTATTCAGATTTTATTCTAAGGAGCACATCTCATCTGTGTGCTGTCTACAGCTAATAACACAGAATGAATGGGTCCTGACAACACCACAGGTTGTCTATAGTGTGACTCAAAACATGACCTACCGGACACAATTAGATCCATACTTCATACATCCTATGTTCTTGTAGAAATGTGTACATCAACATGTATTCTTTTGACTGGGGGTGACCATCACCTGATGCATGGAGTTATAGACTCCTTATCTGTGAGGTGAACCAATGAGTCATCATGGAACTTCTCTAAAAGGACACAGGTAATATCCCGACTGTGTACCAAACACGTGTGATTTGTTCAGCCTAGATCATGCCTGTTATATCTGTTCAATGTCCTCAAGAAGGTCAACAAGGGCAGGCATGATGACAACACTATCATTCTGTGTAACTTGACATGGCCAAGGAATTTGACACAAATCCACACTCAGGTATTACTGAGAAACTGTCACAAGTGGTCATAAACACCTACATCACCAAGTGGGTAGACCACTGGATCATATACATGACAGATAAATATGTTGAGGTGTGTGAAGTGACCTATATCTAGAGTCCAGTGATCAGATCTGTACCTCAGGGCTCTGTGGTAGGCTCTTTCCTGTTCATTATTTAATTCTCAGACATCAAGACTGACTTAGACATCCTTTGTCCAACCAGCTTTGCGGAGGACTGCAGATTGTGGACAATCATTGAATCCAAGTGTGGTATTGTATAATACAGATAGTATCAACACACACAAAGGATTGCTACCACAGCCATGGAGAACAGGAGATGAACAAAAATCATGGGAGAATTAGTTCCTTTATAAAAGCAAATACACAAGCTAATTATAATATAGACAGCACACCCCTCTGAGCAGACCAAGTGGTGTGTGACCTGTGTACTCAGGAAGATGGTATGTGGAACATCCACCAGCATGTGCCCACAGTAGTGACTACTCCCTTGTAAGTAACACAATTCCTGTGTATGTGTGGGATATCCACATCAAAGGACATTATAGTTTCATAGTTCTCAACCCTCATCACACCAATAACTGAGTACACTGCACCTTTTTCCATGTACCTCCCAACACACCTTCCAGGAATGAGTTACTCAAGTGTATTAGATTTGTCACAGTGCGTTCCCACACATCTTACTGGCAATACCTAAGTGTTCTTTTTCTTGCATATCCATTACTGGTTGATGGTGTGGAACCCACTTCAAGGTGTTATACAAGATGCATGTGTGATACATGTTCCTGTAATGCACACAGTAAATACATAGCTGGTTAACAACATTGATAGCATGAGTTACATTCATGAGAGTGTGGATTGTGCCACATATATGCCATCCACACCTGTCAGCTAGATAGGATTGCTCATAATTTCAAATATGTGTGTAACAGTCCCCCTCCTAACACCTCCAGAAGATGTTAATTTTTGAAGAAGGTGTGTTTGATTCCCCTCATAATTGCTGACAAATCATGAAAGTTGTACATGTGTTCTTGCAGAACCATCTATGATCACTCACATTCACGTTATGTCAAAGACACAGATTAATGGTGGAACTATGCTGATATTTTCCATGATTGTGCATGCTTCTGTCTACTGTTGTCCATGAGCCTGTTGCTATGTGTTCTGCTTGGTTGAGACCAATGCTGACATTACATTCATATTCAGGCAACTCATTTTGCACAGCATCACAATATGCACATACCCCCTATTGTATATATTGTCCATGATAAATGTCCTCTCCATTGTTCATGTCAGCATGCTTATATCACAAAGAATCCTCTCCATTATGTCACCTTGTGTGACAGTCACATAATATACAACTGTATGATGATATGACTATACTCACACAGGAGGTGTACACACCGGTACGCACTGTATCATGTAGATATGTGATTAGTGTTCATGCTAAAACTGTCTTGTCTTTCTGGTTGACATTGACATGCCCTTGTCTGCTGTACATTACCATGTTTCACCTGTCTTCTTCCCCTGTGTTCATTCCTACAATTCATTTGTGTGTCCTTTTTCAATACACACACTTCCCCGGAATAATTATTTATAATGCAGTCTATGTACCCTTGCTGATCAGTTGTAAAACTTTTATTCAGTATGCCTAAAACAGGCTTCCACAATACTCTGCACTGTATAAACTTTCATGCAATGTGTTGGAACTGTATACATTACTTTATTAAAAACCCTGGTAGTCATTGTGGCTTTCTGCACAATGCAGCAGACCTAGTTTGCCCATAGGTAAACAGGTGTACATGTCTGCAGGTGTTTGTGTTGCTTTACATGGTATCCTGGCCAGCAACACTGTTGCTGGCCATGAAACTACTCATGTTTACATTTAATCACAATGCAAGGCATGCATATGTAATTAGCACTGCTGCTCATTGCGCAAATATGTAAACTCTGTGTAGGCTTCACGCTAAGCCTAAATGGAGTTTAGTGAATTCCCAGGTTTGTCTACAATGTCTAAAGAAACCAGGCCTAAGACCAACCATACTATAGCCATGTTACTATAACTGACACTATAATAGCAAAAATAAAAACCACAATAGAGTATTAAGCACTTTCATTCTTTTACTTAAAGAACTTCATCAGAATAAAGCAATAAAACCATACAAATCAATTTATACAATTCAGTAATAACAACTGAAGGTATTAGAAAGCTTCGGTATCAGCTGTGAAGTGAAGAACAAGAAGGAGCCAACAATGATTTTTCTTCCAAGAGTACTATTATTGATGAACTAGGCATGAGTGGTACTAATTATCTGGTGACTGAGTTGTTAACAGGTAATGGAGTTAATCCTTTTACGGACTTTCAGTTTAGTGCCGATAATAGTTATTCTACGGCAAGTTATGTTACCTCAGATTCCAGAAATCTGGTTTTCCTGTTGGAAAAGAAAGTTTTAAAATACAAATCATTAGAACTTGAGAATTTTTATTTGTCAAGTTGTCGTCCAGTTGTCTCAAATGTAATATTGTGCCCTTGGGTCTGAGGGTTTATATGTTTCCTTATGGGACTAAATACAGTGATTCAATCTACACCGATATTTGGGATATTTACAACCAGGCAGGGTTGGAAGTGTTAAAATTGTTAATACAATTCAACTCTAATAGTATGAAAAGTCTGAAGGAAGACATTCATCTACTTGATTTGGAAGTCAAACAGCACCCTTTGTTTTCATTAGTCAAAAGTTTGTATCAAAATATTTTTTCAAATGTTGAGAGGCATGTGGTTTCCATTAAATAATAGAAAAAAAGAAAACGCTTAATAGAGATCTTTTGACTTATCCCAATCAGCAAGCTTATATTATTAAAGGCTGTTCTGGTCAGGCTGGTGAATGATCCACTAAAAAGACTTCTGGCATTGGTTTCCATGGTAAACAGCGTTTAGATCAGTTGGATTCTTTTTCCTTTACCTCTTCAGCTGATGTCAATTTAAATGCCTTCCAAAGTAGAAGTGATAGCATTCGAAGTGAAGACTTGTCTTTGAGAGCTGGTCCTTCCAAGAGTACTGGAATAATTAATGAAGACAATCCTTGTGTTTCTTCTCTGACTAGTTCAGCAGGTGATGGAGCCCACAACCCATTTTTTTGCCACCCAAAGAGGAGAAGACCATTCATGGCAAGAAACAAACCAAGGGAAGAGGCCATTAAGAAAAACTTGGCAGATTTTTGATCTCAGTGATATTCAGTTTTCTACTTCCGAAATTGAAGTATTGTCTAAAGGCTTCATTTTTATTTCTATAAATAGAGCTTCAGTGACTAATATTATTTTAGATTTTAAACAGTTCATTAGGAAATTAAATCTGAAGTACATTTTCAATTACTTTAAATCAGATGCTAACAAATGTGTATTTAAGAAAACAAGTACTCTCAGCTCTCCACTTTCTGGGACTTTAAACGTGTTCAGACAATTATAGGAAGATGAAGTATACCAATTGTTTATAGGTTTGCACAGTAAGAAAAATAAAAATAAAGTGTTTCATAATTTGAAATCTGATGAGTTGTCGGCTTTAAAACATTTACGTCAACATTCTGTTCTTAGATATATGAAGGCCAACAAAGGGAATGGTTTAGTGGTTATGATGCAAGATGCCTATAAAACTGCAATGGTTGCATTGTTGTCTGATACAAGAAGTTACAGAAAAGTTAGTAGAGATTTTATTAGAAAACATTATGGTTTTATTGACATGACTTTGTTAGACATTTTATCAAGGTTGTATTTCTTTGGATATTTTTAATTTTTGTTCTATTTATCAACCAGAGTTGGGTATGATTTTTGGGATACCCAAAATTCATAAAGATCAAGTGAGACCTCCCTTTAGGCCCACGGTGGCCTCTCCTAGGAGTAAGACCGACAATATAACCAGTTTTTTAGACAATATTCTCAATCCTGTGGTACAAAGTAGTAAATATTTTTTAAATGATTCCTGGGTGTTTTTGGACCAGCTTAAGAGTTACATCTTTAATGGTGAATTGATTCAGTTGTTGTCAGATAACCATGGACGAGACCGGTGTTATTCCACTATCTAACAGCCCAGATAGGAAAACGGAACTGGCAGAACTAAGAGGTGAAATAGCTACTTTAAAGAAGGAAATCCGTGAACTGTTTGCCTTATTCAAAGACTCCTTCCGAAGTTCTTCCACGTTGGCTTGCAAAAGCAAAGATGGGATTTACAAAGGGCTACAAGCTGCAGAACTTAAATTGAATGTTATTATACATCAAGAGTGCCAAGCGTTCAACAGTCCAACAGCTAGTGAAATGGCATTTATAGTCGACAAAACTAAACTGACTAAGGACATACAAGGAGCAGTTACAGGTTTGTGTAACAGCAATTCTAGTTTTTTAAGTGGTAATAATGAGGAAGCAAATAAATTACGTGACTCTAAGGGACATGCTTTATCTGAAGAAAGTTTCAACATCCCCAATGGACAAGGTTTTGGGCTGCGAGGTAACAGCAATGAAAAGGGTAAAGACTTAAACATTTTGGAATCTTATAACTACAGTAAAATTAATTTACCTGACTTAACTTTTGACTTTTCTATTTATGACATTGATGAAGAGGCTTTCTGTATTGGGACCAAACCCAAACGGGCGCCTCCAGTAAAAACATATTCATCTGTGACGGTTAATCCTGTACAGAACAAAGGAATTGAATTCAATAAGAAGGACAGGAGTGGTGAAACCACAAACAATCAGGGACTTTGCATAAACAAATTTTTGAATACATGTTTTAATATGGATACGGACAATGTTATTAATTCCAAGAATGTTTCGTCCGTTAAACAGTTGGGAAGTTTGAAAGAAATGATTTATGCTTTAGGGAAAATATTAAAACAAATTAATGCACTTAAAATGGATAATGTATATTTGCAAAAATGTATTGAAATGGAAATTGTCCCACAAGGTTTAAGGTTTTTCAAAAAACCTATGGGTATTATTATTGATGAAAATTCTAGTACTAGATTCAATACATTTTTTGATGAATGTGGGTTTAAATATATGAATATTCTTATGGAATTTAATGACGCGAAATTGAGTAAATTGATTCAGGAAGCTGAGGCATTGGATATGAATATTACAAATGATTTGTTGTTTAATGAGTGGGAGCAGTTATATTTAAAACAATTTGCATTAGCTGAGAAATGGATAACCAATATTATGGAAAGAAAAAGGAAAAAACTGACTAGAGATATACAGCAATATAAGAAGGGAGAAGCATATATTTGGTTGGGACGTGACAAAGAAGGGATACAGGAAAGGGACAAATACTATGAAACCAACAGTGCACATTACAGGACACATAATTCAGAAGGATCCCATTTTCACGTAGAGCAGAATATACAGGGTCAACCATACCAGAATACAGTAAGAAAACAGCAGGGAAGTTACGGGGGAAAGTACAAAGGAAACTGGAAGGGGAAAAGGAATTGGTATCGAAGTCGACAAAACTAGTAATATTGCCAAGCCCCAATCCAGTTGAAGTGAAGAACAATAATGACAATAAGGGTATTGTACTGGAAAACAATATATACACCTACGGCAACTTTAAAATACACAATTTTACTAATCTTGAAATCAACAGTAGTCATTTCCAAGTGCTAGCTAAAGGCATGAAATTTGTACCTACACCTAGTTTCAAATTAGTTGATTGTTTATGTGAACTCAAAAAATTCACAAGGAAAATTAATCTAAGTATATTTTTCAATAATAAACCTGTTTCCAAGGGGTTTATTCACAGAGAGGAGTGTGATAAGCAGGTCAATGACATTGAATTGAAAAGTAAAAGCACATTTATTCCTCCGTATCATCCTAGAGTTGATGTTTTCGAAAAAATTGTAGCTAAGGAAATATATACTATACATCACGACACAACTATGTTGGAGGAAGGTAATAATTTAACTAACCAGGAAAGAGAAACATTAAGAACTTTAATGACGAATTCTCAGATCAGAGTCATGAAACCTGACAAAGGGGGAGGGGTGGTCATATATGATAAGATTCAATATACTATGAAAATGTATGATATACTTTATGATTCAGGTAACTATGAATCAATCTCTATGAATGAAGTCAACATTTCTCATCAGAAAATTGATTCTTATTTAGAAGAATTTTTGATAGATGGAAGAATAACTAATGTAGTGTATGATTATTTAAAGGTCAAGTTTCCTACTTTGGCCAGTTTTGTAGGAATACCACAAATACATAAAAGTACCACAGACCCCCCATTCAGGCCTATTGTATCTGGCAAAGGTTCAAAAACATATTTTATAGGGAAATATATTGATGCTAAACTTAAGACAGTATACGACAACATACCTTATATGGTGAAAGATTCTTGGGAATTTTTAAGTAAATACCCTGTTAATAATTGGAAAAAGGAATATCATTTTGTCAGCATTGATGTTGTTGATTTATTTTCCAGTATTCCTAAGAATGAAGGACTGGAAGCATTTTGTAATAGTATAAGAAAGTATACAAGTATGACATGGGATGAGATTTGTTTAATTATGGAACTCACGACTATGGTTTTGGACAACAACTTTATACACTTCGAAGGTGAATACTTTAAGCAGATACGAGGTGTAGCGATGGGAGTGGCATGTGCTCCCATCTTTGCCAATTTAGTCATGGTGGACTGGGAAGAAACCCACCTGTTCCCCAGCAACCACTTTAGTAAGATTCTCCACTACTCGAGATTTCTGGATGATATGTATATATTATGGAGTGGCACTGACAATGAATTGAATGTGTTCATTGAATATGTAAACAATAGTAGCAATATTTTGAAATTCACACACAACAAGAGCAAAGTGGGAATAGCTTATATGGACACTTACATTTATGCACACAATTATGTTTTAAGATCCAGGATATATAGAAAAAAAACATTTTCCAATGATTACCTAGCATACGATAGTTTTCATCCTACCAAATTAAAACAAAATATATTCAAAGGACAATGTATCCATGCTGCTTGCATGACTTCGGATCAGTCAACTATGAAGGAAGAGATCAATTTTATTACTGAAATGTTCAGGGATAGAGGTTATCCTCCCTCAATGTTGTATAACACAGGGACTTATGTGACAAATGAATGGGGTTTGAGATATAAACCCCTTCTAGGAATGGGAGATATCACGAATAATGAAATAGTACTTGGGAAAAACAGGAGTGATAACAAGAGAATGACACATCAAAAATCTTTTATTTTGACATATTGTCCTAAATCTGACAAAATTGTAGAAATTATTAACAAGTTTTGGTTTTTATTAGACTCTGAACCTAACTTGGAGAAAATAGTAGGTAAGAAACCAGGTGTGGTATACAAAATGGGAGATAATATTAAGAAATTACTTGAACACCAGTCAAATAGCAATCAAGAAAATAGAAATTCTAAATTTGGAGGAACAAGGAAGTGTGGTACATGCAATCAGTGTAGATACATTTTGGAAACACACAAACTAAAGATTTTCAACAATTACCAAACAGTTATAAAGTTGAAAAAGGGAAATTGCAACACTAGAATGGTGATTTATATCACCAAATGTGGAGCATGCCCCAGCTACTATATTTTTAAAACGGAAAGAAATTTTAAGAAGAGAATTTACGATCACAATTATAGTATATCTAGAAAAGACAGCACTAATGCCCTATCAAGACACGTGGAAAAAATGGGGGCAGGACATGAGTTCAAATTTGGTATTTTGGATATCATTCACAACAACGCCAAAGGAGGAGATTTGAAAAAATTATTAAGCTTTAAGGAAGTTTGGTGGCAATTTTATCTTAATGCCACAATTTTGCCAGGTTTAAACGAATCCATTTCATGCAAACCTATTCTTGAAGTAGATTCTAGATAGATGACAAATGTTCACATTAAATTATAATCATTTTCAGTGCATAACACAATTGTCATTGTATTTTATTTTATTTTATTTTATTATATACAATAATTCATTATACATTTAATTTATCAAATTTTATTTATGTGTATATATACATACGCATTCCATATAATATTTACACCCACTCATACACACTAAGGGTTGTTTACGTGCACTTAGTGTAGTATCAAATATATTTTTATTTTTTCATGTTCATTTATTTTGTATGTAGAGTCATCTAACTGTTTCACGCTACAAATTTCAATTTTCAACTCAGCAGCCCAACAAGCACTTTCGAATGCATTTAATTGTGTTTAATTGTTTTTAACTTTTTTTTAATGTTTACAAATGTATCCAGACATTTTACACTACGCAGATGTTTAAGGTTTATATAGATACATTGTGTATATTTTTGGCATAGTAATACGTATTTACATTTATTTTCATTTAAATGTATATTTATTTATTTATTTATTTACCTAAAGGTATAATATCAATTCAAAAGTAATAAGAATTATGAAGTAGTATTTCTTTAAGGAAGGAGCAACAGTTTGGCGCCAATTTTTGCATTTAAACAATGTATCTGTTAGTGAAAGGATGTTCTGAAGAAGTTCTACGTAATGAGTGAAAGCGCTTAGCATCCAGTTGTACATTAACTTCGTATTTTATTTTGTTTTATTCATCGTAATAAATATGTTCCGTTTTTAAAGAGTCTAAGTGGAGTTGTACACTTATTGGCCGAGTCGTGGTTTTCGTTGTTGGATTTGGTAGTGACATTTCTTTTGATTCAATTATAGGAAGATGAGGTATACCAATTGTTTATAGGTTTACACAGTAAGAAAAATAAAAATAAAGTGTTTCATAATTTGAAATCTGATGAGTTGTCGGCTTTAAAACATTTACGTCAACATTCTGATCTTAGATATATAAAGGCCAACAAAGGGAATGGTTTAGTGGTTATGATGCAAGATGCCTATAAAACTGCAATGGTTTCATTGTTGTCTGATACAAGAAGTTACAGAAAAGTTAGTAGAGATTTTATTAGAAAACGTTATGGTTTTATTGACATGACTTTGTTAGACATTTTATCAAGGTTGTATTTCTTTGGATATTTTTAATTTTTGTTCTATTTATCAACCAGAGTTGGGTATGATTTTTGGGATACCCAAAATTCATAAAGATCAAGTGAGACCTCCCTTTAGGCCCACAGTGGCCTCTCCTAGGAGTAAGACCGACAATATAACCAGTTTTTTAGACAATATTCTCAATCCTGTGGTACAAAGTAGTAAATATTTTTTAAATGATTCCTGGGTGGTTTTGGACCAGCTTAAGAGTTACATCTTTAATGGTGAAGTGAAATTTCTTTGTACCATTGATGTTAATTCCCTGTATACATCAATTGACCATGATGAGGGGATGGAGTTTGTTGAGTTACATTTAACTCATTCCCTCCAGTACATTTTTTTTGAGTGTGTTCCCTTAACTCCCAGTGGGTGTGGCTTGAGCCTTTAAAAAATGAAGTTCTCACCTTCCAGTTCTAACAAATACTCATTGACAGAGGTCAGATATCAATACAATTTTGTCATCATGTATACATCAAGATAAAATATTCTGATACCTTGTATGTAGCATGGTTTTGAAATTATTAATGCAAATATGAGAAAGCAATATTTGACGCCTAGAGGCGCAGTAGGAGGTAACTGCATAAAAGCCTGGAGGCACACTCAGCTGGAATGAGTTAAACAAAACTGGCCATTCACTGAGTGTTGAATCTAGGACAATTGTTTACTGAATTTCCTGTTTGCACTTATTTTTAAAATCGTTTATTTCTCAAAACTTGCATTTTATCTGTCTTTGGCCTAGCACTCTTGTGTGGGGTCATTTACTGCACTGTTATAACTTGTTAATACTTGTGAACCTCTGCTATCCCTGAAAAAAACAACAAAAAAAAAATCTTGCTTTTTTCCCCACTTTTCTGAGATTTAAAAAAGTTCAGTTACAGGCTTGCTCTTCTTGAACTGTTTGTAAGTTTCTGTGAGGCCATTTTTTGCTTGGGCTAAAGGGAAGTCTCTCTGTTGATCAGTGGCAGTGAAAAACATTGAGCAGCCTGCCTGCCCCTGTGGGAGTGGTTACTGACTTGAAACTGTAGTTTTATTGGCCATTTTGGGTCAATTCCAAAACTCCTTCATCTTCCTCTCTTAAAACCCTCTTTTGCGCGGTTTTGCATGTTTTTGTGCATAGCGCAACAGCGGGCAGCGCCACCTAATTGGGTTTAAACTATTCCTGGCTCCACAAAGTCTGCTCTTCACTTTTTCCCTTAGAACTGCTCTATCTCTCAATTTAAACACCATATTCTCATTCTAAGGTCCTTCACTGGTCCAATTACGTAATCCTACAAGTTAGCACTATTAAACCATAAGCACTACTTACTCTTATACTCTCTATGATTACCCTGTCCCCTATTGGTCCGTCTTAAATTCAGTTTCCCTATATTACTCTAGCATGTCCAGAGGTCAGTCAATGGTTTCCTCTCCAGTCCAGCTGGTGAATCTGGGAATTTTGAGGCAATGTTACAACTGTCTCATGTACACGGACAACCCTCTCCTCCTCCAAACAGGTTCAAATATATGTGAGAGATGCAACTATTTAGCCAAACTGGAGGCTGAGCTCTCTCATCTCAAAACTGGTGTAACCAGTCGGGAGGAGAAGGTAACCTCACACAACACAATTCCAGTATCACATAGTCCCACCACATCAGCGAACCAAACACATAAATACACAAAAACATACTCGGAGGCTCTAAATAAAAATCTACCTAGGCAACAGAGACCTCCAAAGCAGACATCCAAGCAAATGCTACCTCAAAACAAAACACGCACAACACAGCCCACAAAATCAGTGTGCCAAGCAGCCACAGCCCTTAAGGCTGAATAACACACCTGATACTCTTGTTATAGGTGACTCTATTGTCAGACACACTGACGTCCCACTCTCCAGGCTGAATAAAGAGAAGGTCATGGTGAGCTGCCTGTCGGGTGCTAGGATCCGCCACATAACGCAAGCACTCAGGTCACTCCAAAGCAAATACAAATATGACTTGGTCATTGTACATGCTGGTGTGAATGACCTGAGACGTACCTCCCTGGACTACATGAAAAGAGACATAGAGGAGCTCTCTGATCATGTAGCCCAGGCTGGTATGACCCTGACCTTGAGCAGCATCTTACCCTCACCTAGAATGATGCCACAGTACAAAGACAAAATGATCGATTTTAACAATTGGCTAAAATTTTGGTGTCATTCAAAGGGGATCCAGTGTCTGTCAGCCTGGGATGACATGCTCGACAAGCCACGTTGCTTCACTAGGAATGGCTTGCACCTGTCACCACTGGGCTTTTGGATATTGGCAAAGGCTCTTGCCACCCCCATAGTGCCTTTTTTAGGCAAGGCTCAAAAGTCAAACCCACCCCCATAGACAGCACAAGGAACAAGAAACTAAGGGTAATGCTGCTAAACACCAGAAGTCTTAACCTCAAGATGCATGCACTCGAAGCTCTCCTCAGTATGGAGAACATTGATATCTGTGCAGTGACAGAAACCTGGTTCAAGGCTCCAGAGAGCACCCAGCACTACCAGGCTATACCTCATATCATGCTTTTCAGCCCCAAAACCCGAACCACAAAAGGAGGGGGAGTTTCCATATTTATCAAGGATATCCACACCTCCAGGTTAGTGGTATTGCATGAAGTATCGGGGACCATCCATGTGCAACTAACAGTGGGCAAGTCTGCTTTTCAGTTTATAGCATCCTACAGACCACCCTCTCAAAGTCAGGAATCCCACTCGGCTTTCCTGAAAACATTGGAGAACATGAAGATCTCTCCGAACACCATTATATTGGGTGACTTCAACTACCCAAACATTGACTGGGAGCACTACTCAAGCCCCAGCACCTTAGCCCAAAGGTTCCTGGAAATTATAAACTCAAATGCTATGCAACAACTAGTCACCACTCCCACAAGAGGGGACAACATACTAGACCTGATCATTACCAACATGGGGACTCTATGCTCCACACGTATATCCCTCATTGGTAAGATCAGACCATAAATTAATCTCACTGGATGTCCACATCCCGACCCCACCCCCAGCCCAGAAAACCACAGTGAAAAACTTCTCAAAAGTGAACTTCTCACTTCTCAAAACTGAAGTGGAATCCTTCAAGGCCCCAGGGCCAGTGGAAACTACGGCCCAAACTGCAGAATCCTATATAAACGCATTCTACGGACATCTCCAGGAATGCATGGAGCATGCTATCCCAAACAAAACCAAGACCCAATCATCCAAAGGCAGGCGTCCAGTCTGGTGGACCCCTGCCATAAATAAACTGTACAACAGAAGGAGGAAGCTACTACATGATAGAGCAAAATCCCTAATAGGGAAGGCATCTCTGATCAGTACTAGCAAAATATTACGATCCCTCATAAAATCCTCCAAGGCCAGCTTTGAGAGAAAAATTGCACAGGACACCAAAGACAATCATAAGGCTTTTTTCAGTTATGTTAGAAACCTGGGATGCAACTCCCAGACTTGTTCTGAGTTGATTCTAAATGACAAAAAATACACTGAACCCACAGACATCGCCAATATCCTGGCAGACAGGTTCAGTGCAAACTTCTCCACCCCCTTCCCCCCAAAAGAGCAAGTATCTATCCCAGCAGAGGGCTGCCTCCCAAACATCTCTGATGCTCAGGTGAAAGCTGCCCTCTCCAAAGCAAAAAACACTGCTTCCATGGGACGAGATGGCATCCCAGGTTGCGTCCTACATTAACTCCAAGAGGAACTAATCCCTCAAATAAAACAGCTATACAATCTCAGCCTCACTACAGGATATGTACCCACAGAATGGCGTACAGCAACAGTGGTCCATAAGCCTGACTAGCTTAGTCTGCAAGGCTATGGAGAGGATCATCATGGAGCTCATAAACAAAGACATTGGGGACCTACAGACACTAGATCCTACCCAGTTCGGCTTTGTCAAGGGCAGATCCTGCCTTTTGAACCTGGTTGACTTCTTTGAAACAGTCAACAAAGCCATAGATGAAGGGAAGGTAGTCCACACAGCCTATCTGGACCTTGCAAAGGCATTTGACACAATACCCCACTCGGGCATCATAGATAAGCTATCCAGCTTAAATATAAACCCCTATGTCACAAGATGGGTCGAAAACTGGCTCAAAGACAGAACCCACAGAGTGAGAGTTGCTGGAGCCATATCAGACTCGAAACCAGTCACAAGTGGCGTCCCACAGGGTTCTGTCCTGGGACCACTCTTGTTCGGTATATACTTTTCCGAGGTACAGGCAAACGTGGGAGGACTATGGCTCACCAAGTTTGCAGACGACTGCAAACTGGGCGCCATAAACAACTCTCCAGCTGACACAAACATCCTTCAAAAAGGTCTCACAGAGACAGATAACTGGTGCCAGCGCCATGGTCTAAAGCTAAATGCCAAAAAATGTATAGTCATACCCTTTGGCAAAAACAATGTGCTCACAAATTACCACATAGGTGGAAACCCATTAAGTACAGAGAAAGTTATTAGGGACCTGGGGACCCAAGTTGATAGCAATCTCTCCTTTGAAAACCACATTGCCAAAGTGGTTAGAAAGACCTTCTACATAGCCCACCTCATCACAAAGGGTTTCACATCTAGATCAAGAGAGGTAATCGTGCCCCTTTATTCATCCCTCATCAGGCCCATCATAGAATACAATGCCCCTTTTGGGATGTACCTTACCCGACACCTGCAGCAATTAGAAAGACCCCAAAAGTATCTCACCAAGAGGATCAAGGGTCTCAAACAGATGCCATATGCTGCTCGGTTAAAAAAACTCCAGCTCTACTCAGTTGCATACCGCCTACTTCAAGGCGATCTATGCCTGACATACAAAGCTATGTCAAATCCAGAATTAATGGGCATGCTCCACATCAGTAAATCTAAATCCCTTAGAGCCACATGCTCGAGGGACTTGAACCTCAGCACAGAAATAAATAGAACTTGCTGGAGGGACAGGTTCATAACCCAGATGCTCCCTTCGCTCTGGAATAGAATTCCAGTTCATGTGAGGCAGAGCACCTCACTGAATCTCTTCAAGAAGAATCTCGATAGGTGGATGGGGGATCGTAGGTTTGTCCCAGGGATTACTCCCGTGTCACTATTAGACAGAGGCACAGTAAACTAAACCTTAAAGGGCACAGTATACTCAAATCAGGGGGTGGAGTAAGCCATACAGAATCGGGCTAGGCTTATAATTGCCTCAGGGCAGATAGCCTAGTATGAACCTATGAACCTATGAACCTATGAACCTATTAGATTTAGTACTTAGAAACAATTTTTTCATTTTGATTCCAACATTTATCAGCAAGTGTTGTAGCAATGGGAGTCTAAGTGGCCCCTGCCTTTGCTAACCTAGTTATGTGTTGGTTGGAAACCCATTATTTAGTATCTCTCCCCTCCTTTAAATTTGTCTCCTATTATCGTAGGTACATTAATAGTTTATTTTTTTATTTGGAAGGGGAGTAGAAGTGAATTTGAGCTTTTTGTTGCTGGAATGAACAGCAGTATTACTTGGCTTTTTTAAAAGAGGTCAAATCACTCATTGATTTGTTTTGTGCGAGAGGATACCCATATGATAAACTTGTTAAGATTTCTGAAGATGTTATTAAGTGCAAAGATTAGAGATTTCCACCTATTCATTCTGCAGAGTTTACTCCCAAAGTTAGGGATGCAAATGAAAATACTGATTTGAAGTTAGCTTTTCCAGTCCCCATAAGTATCGAAGGGAATTTGATTAAAGATATTATTAAGGCTAACTGCAAAGGGTGGCCTCAGTGGTGCAACGGTTAGCATTGCTGCCTCACAGCAAGAGGTTCTCCAGTTTGATCCTTGGCTGGGGTGCCTTCTGTGCAGAATCTACATGTCCTCCCTGTGGTCGCGTGGGTTTCCTCTGGGTGCTCTGGTTTCCTCCCACATCCCAAAAGCATGCTGTAGGTGGATTGGACACTCTAAATTGTGTGTGTGTGTGTGTGTGTGTGTGTGTGTGTGTGTGTGTGTGTGTGTGTGTGTGTGTGTGTGTGTGTGTGTGTCACCGCCGAGCATGAGCAGACAGGTGATCCGCTATGGTGACCCCTAACCAGAACCTTGAGTTGTTGTTACAATATCTTCATGATTATAGTACAGGGATAGGTAATGGTCATTTTGGTACTTTTCCTTGCAATTGCTGCAAGTTTTGTAGGTACCCCAGTATTTGAACATATCACTTTCACCCTGGAAGCTGGAGGGAGGTTTGATTGTAAGAGTGATGGACTGGTGTATTTGGCCATTTGTTGTGGCTGCCCTAGCTTTTATATTGGCAAGACCACTAGAAAATTAAATTGCAGGATTAGTGAGCATGTTAAGGCAAGACCACTAGAAAATTAAATTGCAGGATTAGTGAGCATGTTAAGGCAATTAAAAACAAGGATATTAACAATGTCCTTGCCAGGCATAGTCTGACATGCCCTCAGTTTCGTAAATTTTATCTTTTTTTGTAGTTCAAAAAGTTGTCCCTAAGTTATTTCTTAGCCAATTTAACAACTACCTTGAATTTCTGGAGGTTAAATGGCAAGTTGTTTACCTGCAGACATTTCTTCAGGCTTAAATGAGACTATTTCTTTAAAAAGTTTACTAAAATACCAAAGTATTTGGTAACGTGTTTTTTGATTTTTTTGATGCTTTTGAACTTTATATAGTTTTGTTTTTGACTGCATTTTTTACAAGTCACTTTAAAGTTTAGAAGTATTCAAATATCCTTTAACAATTTAATTGGTGTTTATTTGGTCAAGTAAATGACTGGTTTAGGTTATATATGATGTTATTATTGAGCTGTATAAACTGATTTGTATTTCTTTTGTTTTATTCTTATGAAGTTCTTTAAGTAAAAGAACAAAAGTACTTAATACTTTGTTGTGGTTTTTATTTTTGCTATTATTATAGTTTCAGTTATAGTAACATAGCTACAGTATTGTTGGTCTTACGGCTGCTTTTTTTAGTTTAGTTTGTTTGAGCATTTAGCTCATTTATTTTATTTGTCTACAACATCTGTTCTGTCTTCAGCCTTTAAAACTGTTCATTTTTTCTACAACATAGGTAAAATTTCTACTTTTGATTTAAATATAGATATTAATAGAGGTCTGGGTTGGTTCCATCTCTTGCAATTGGTATATTCATTCTGTGTGCTACTTTTGTTTTAATATCCTCACTAGAAAGTTCAGTCCATAAGCTAAGGCATTTTTTTGAATACAACCAAGAAAAACAGACCAAAACCACCAGGGAATAATCCACACGACTGGTTTCAAAGCTGAATTGATTTTATTGTTAAGCGCTTTCATTCCCAAC
Source organism: Protopterus annectens (assembly GCF_019279795.1). Classification (NCBI taxonomy): domain Eukaryota; kingdom Metazoa; phylum Chordata; order Ceratodontiformes; family Protopteridae; genus Protopterus; species Protopterus annectens. Next base: position 1,690,949,484 of record NC_056725.1, on the reverse strand, counting down.
TAGAGAACTTCTTCAGAACAAATTAAGCATCACAGCATCTTGAATAAATACCAGAAAGCTAATCACATGACTAATAAAACAATCAACCAATTAATATAGCAACCTAATTTTTTGATTTTACAGCACCCATCACCCAAAACTGAACCTATAAAAATACATATGTAAAAAACTTATATAAAACATTTATAATATATTTGCAATGTATCATAATGTTTCAATTTTAACAAAGAAACAAAAGAGCAAGAATCATTTAGCCTGGGCTGTTCATACCATCTAGTTTCAATTGCCATCTTAACTCAGCTTTATCTAACTGAGCATTAATAATATATCCCTGGGCATCAAACTTAACCTGTTCCAAAACTAAAGACATAAAACAATGCTCTTTATGTACTTCTACATGCTTATATAAAGCATCTGTTGTCTTCTTCTGTCTACCTCAACCTTCCCTCCCTCCCTCTGTCCACTTACCAAATTGTCACATGTATGGCTCACACTTAACCATATTGTACTGTGTCCTGGTCTTTTCCTCTGGCCTCCCCTTTTCCATTTCTGTTTGGAAGTAGAGATGTGTCTGGGATGTTGGCAGTCAAACTCAGTCTGAGGTACTGCAGGATGGAAGGGATTATGGGTAGAGAGGGGGAGCCTGAGTCCTAGATCTGATAGTCTAAAAGTTGCCGATGTTAGATTGAATCAGATCAGATATACCCATGAATTGAGAAGGCTGGAAGAAGACAACACTGATCTAGCATTATAGTACGTACATAACTTTAATTTGAGTATGGATTCCCAAAAAACAATAACCATCCTTCCAGTATTAGGAGTCTTAGAGGATGCCTTTGTTTCCTCAGATTCCTAATCCCTGCTCAAAGAATTCTGACAGATTTTACATTATGCGTAACACTCACAAATTCCTTTATAAAAACCCTGTGGCACACTTTGCTGTAATTTCTATCGATGAGGATAAATCTAAGGCCTTTTCTGCTTATAACCCTGTACCAAATGCAAAGATAAATAAATAAAAAGATAACCCTTTAGTTCACAAATTTGAAAAAAGGTCAATACATCTTCCACTATAGCATTGACAGCAGTTGCCAGACTCCTATGTGCAGTTATTGACTATATTTGTTAACTTCCTTACCAAAATGGGCAGAGGCTCAAAGACAAATTACAGCACTCATGGACATGAGAGCTATTCAAAAGATACCAACACAGGAGCAAGGACAAGGATTTTACTCAAGACTCTTTCTGGTTCCCAGAAACGACAAAGCCTGGAGGCCCATTTTGGATCTTTCTTCTCTAAACACTTACCTGGATGTTCCAAAATTCAACATGTTGACACTACAGCAGCTTCTTCCCATGCTAGGCAAGAAAGCTTGGCTCGTAACTTTGGACCTCAAGGAGGCATACCTGCATGTCCCTATCAGACAAAACTGCAGAAGATACCTCAGATTCATAGCTGGTTCAATGCACTACCAATTCTCTGCACTGCCCTTTGGCTTATCTACTGCACCCAGGGTCTTCACAAAGTGCCTGGCACCAGTAATTGCATTTTGCAGACAGAAAGGAATTCAAATTTATCCGTACTTGTAAGACTGCCTGATTCAAGCAGAGAGCAAAGACATTCTTCTAAAGCATCTGGCATTTGTAAAAAGGTTATTAAGTTGCCTAGGGTACACAGTAAATGAAAATAAGTTAAAACTAGTGCCCTCACAAGAGATAATATTCCTGTGTGCCAGCTTGAATACAACGGCCCAGATGGCTTATCTCACGCTAGACAAGCACGGACAACTGACTCAATATTTTCAATTGATGGCAACAAAGGCCCAACTCCCTGCAAGAAAAATTCTGCAGGCCTTGGGTTACATGGCATCTTGCATACTACTAATTCCATATGCCAGACTGCATATGAGGAAACTGCAATGGTACCTAAAGAGTGTATGGTCTCAACACTGTCAAAGTTTGGAAACAGTAATACCACTAATTCCTTGCCTTCAACAGGAGTTTCGATGGTGGGCTCAATCCTGTCACCTCAACAAGGGACAGCCTTTCACTCAACCCACAGCCAAACACTGACAGCAGATGCATCGGATTATGCCTGGGGAGCACACATGGCAGGAAAATGTATTCAGGGCAAGTGGCCCACAGAACAAAGGCATCTTCACATCAATCAAAAAGAGATGCTAGCTGTATAAAATGCCCTTATAGCTTTCAAGGACCTTCTGCATCCAGGACAACTACTACTAAAGACAGAGAGCACCACAGTTATGTGGTACATAAACAAGCAAGGGGGCACTCATTCATATCCCCTCTGCAGACAAGCCATGACCTTGTGGAACACAACTATAACCTATCAAGTTCATCTGCAAGCACAATTCCTGCCAGGAGAGAAAAACACACTGGCAGACGACTTAAGCAGAAACATCATGGATCCGCATGAGTGGAAATTACATCCACAAATATTCAGAATGATAACACAAAAATGGTGGAGTCCGGACATAGATCTGTTTGCATCCCCAATGAATTGTCATCTACAGAAATTCTGCACAAGGACTTACCACCCACAAGCATGGAAAGTGGATGCCCTCTCATTCAGCTGGAAAAACCTACAAGTATATGCTTTCCCACCACTACCTCTCCTTCCAAAGGTACTCATAAAAGCCAGGCAAGAAAAGCCAAAGATGATCCTGATTGCCCCAGACTGGCCACGCCAGCACTGGTACCCAATCTTAAAGAACTTAGCACAAGGTCCACCCTGGATTTTGCCTCAAATCCCATATCTTCTGTTTCAGCACAACAATCAGATACTTCACAGCCAGCTAAAGACTTTAAACTTGGCTGCATGGCAGAATACAAGGCCATGTCAAACCCAGATTTGATGAATATGCTTCACCTCAAAAAATCTAGATCCGTCAGAGCCACAAGGGCGGGAGACTTAAACCTCGACACGGCTATTAATAGGACGCTGGAGGATAGATTCATCACCCAAAGACTCCCTATGCTGTGGAATAAAATCCCGGTATATGTGAGGCAGAGCACCTCGCTGGCCTTGTTCAAGAGAAATCTTGACCAATGGATAGGAGATCGCAGATATACCCCAGGGATTACCTCAGTGTCACTGCTCAACAGAGGCACAGCAAAATAATGGGTATAGTTCCCCATACTAAAGGGGTGGCGTAAGCCACAAAACTATGGGCTAGGCTTGTAAATGCCCTCAGGCAGATAGCCTAGTATGAACCTATGAACCTATGAACCTATTCCTTAGTCAAGCAAGCAATGCCTCTCTCCAAAGCTGTTATGGATGTCATTCTGGAGGCCAGAAGGCCTAGCTCCAGGAAAGCCTATTCGGATAAATGGAAGAGATTCTGTGCCTGGAACCAGGCTCACAGCCTTGACCCTCTTGTCCCAAATATTCCTCAGATACTACAATATTTAACTGAGATGCTGGACAAAGGCCTCTCCTTTTCATCCATCAAGATCCATGCCTCTGCCATCTCTGCTCATTACAACATGGATCCACCTATTTTTTCTAATCCTTTGCTAAAACAGTACCTCAGAGGGGCTAAAAACATAAGACCGCCCCGTAGAGCACCAACTCCAACTTGGGACCTCAACTTCGTGTTGGAAAAGATTAACTTTACCTCCTTTTGAGCCAGCTAACTCAGGAGATTTAAAATATGTCTCTTGGAAAACTGCTCTGCTCCTGGCAATAACCTCAGCACGAAGAGTTTCAGAATTACAGGCACTAATGGCAGTGGAACCTTTCATCATTTTCCACCAAAACAGTGTGTCTTTAAGAACAAACCCTACTTTTATGCCAAAGGTGGTATCAAGTGTGGCTCTAAACCAAACTATTCACTTGCCAACTTTTTATCCAAACCCACAGAATAAAGGGGAAAGACTTCTGCATTCTTTGGACATACACAGACACTTACGCTTCTACTTGGACAAAACTAAAGCTTTCAGGAAAACTGAGCAATTGTTTGTAGCATATGCTGCAGGAGCACAGGGAAAAGCCATTTCAAAACAGACCATCTCAAAATGGCTAGGACACTGTATACGTTTCTGCTATAAACACCATGGGAAAACTGTACCTAACAGCATAAGGTCTATTTGTACCAGGGCAACAGCCACTTCAACTGCCTACCTCAGAGGAGTACCTACCAAGGACATTTTGGAAGCAGTAACTTTGAGTTCTGTACATACCTTTACCAAGCATTACCATCTGCCTCTCTACTCTAAATCCAGAGCTGGCTTTGCCACTGCTGTGCTGCAGGGCCTTATAGCCACCCCTAATGCCTTATAGAACCAGCCACCCTACCTCAGCTTTGGGATTCTACCCAAGTGTAATGACTGCTGCAGTGTAACACGATGAACATAGTACAGTTTTGTACCTACCATAAATGTAGATGTTCGAGTGTTCACACTGCTGCAGTCCAGGTTACCCTCCCTCCTTCTCCTCTTACTTGCTGGAACATACCCAAGACTTCTACCCTTTACTACCTATCGGGAGTATTTGCTGGTAACTGAAATTTTTAGATTGCTGTTCATATCTATGTTTTATTAGCAATTTGCATTGCCTACCTTTTTGGGGGCAGGAAAGACTGAAGAAAATGGCATCGGCTGCATCTTGTGTGCTCCTGTTGCACTGGCGTCAGGGAGGGGGTGACGGCGGCTGACGCCGGGCCGGGACTTTGGAACTCAGGCCGACTGAGGGACTGCCTGAGGGCGGGATAACCCAAGTGTAATGACTGCAGCAGTGTATACACTCGAACATTTACATTTATGGTAGGTACAAAACTGTACTTTTCATGGTTTTGAAACCCGTTGGCAAGTCAGAGAACAATCTGGATAACAAAAATCACAACTGTACCTCAGATTTGGGCTTGTCACACAATTAATTTGCAGTGTCTTTTTTTTTTGGGTGGGAGTGTTCAGCACACCCCTCCTTACTACCCTCTACTGAACTCAGTCCAAGTCTGCAAGAGATTGGAAATCTTAAATATTGTACTTCTGTTGGAGGTCATACATTTCTCAGATGTCATGTGAACTTCAGTGTTTAATTTCAAGTGTTTGTGTTTTATGACCTTAGTCTTTGGATCCTTTGTAGTAATCCTGGCTAGAGATGTCCTGTGCATCAATCTTCATGGTCAGAGCTGCAGTACTGGTTCTTGGGACTTCAGCCATGCAGAAGTCTGTGACTGGCCTAATTGAGTCTTCACATCTCTAGATGACTGACATCCGAAGACCACCTGAACATCGGGGTGTAAGAGCATCCTGCACCATCCTGATTTCTTTCTAGTCATGCAGTCTGATGAGTTTCATGTGTGTTCATTACACTTGCAGTCTTACACTTGCAGTTTATTGGTCGGCTCATTTTTCCAGAGGATCTTCTTCCAGTCAGATAAGTACCTTATTGGGGAAATTGCTCCTTATTAAATGAGGGAAACCTGCATAAAAAATTCCACTAATTTTCTGTTCTGCTTGGGACCTCAGCACAATGTCTCCAACAGTCAGGATTGTGCAAAATTCTGTGCGAAAACCCTAAAATGTAAGGCTGAGGTACTTGTTACCTTAATGAAGTCTTCCTTTGAAGCTTCCCTACTGCCACTGCATTCCACTGCTACTGCAAGTCTTTGCAAGCTTCGGCTTTGGCTAGTGCGATACCCAAAAAAAGGACAAAAAGGCCACGTGACATTACTAAGAAGGTTCCAATTTTAGTTCATATGTTGACTGATGACCCAGGTGGGGTGACTTTGCAGCCCACTGGTATAGTGACTCCTTTGCCCATACCCTGTAGTGCAACCCGTTTGAGTCCACCACAATCTCTGGCCTATCTGAGAACACTACCACAGCGCTCGCCTGTCTGCTGTGAGGTTGCTGAGCATGCCTCTGCTTCTGATGTCTGCACTGTGGGACTTGAGGGTGATGCCCTTTCTTCCCCAACTACTGAAGCTCCAACCAAAGCTATGGTCAGATGACAACAACCTCAGGTCACCCCTTTCAAATGGACACCAAAACCGAAGTGAACCACTTTTTTTTCCTCAGTCCTGCCTCCATCCACTTCCCAGACCGAAGCCCAAGATCTCCTAAAGTAGAGTAAAAGTTTGCTTCCTTTATGTAATCTAGAGAGCCCTCTTATGCTTCCACTGTTGAGGTTTCTCCTTAGAAGGAACAGAAAAGTAGCTTTCAGGAAGATGAAGATAACCCATATCTTCCTCTGGGCGTGTGCTGTCAAAAACGTACCCAGGTTCAGACTCAGATGGCCCCTCCTGTACCTTGACTTTTGGGATACCCTGCGTTGAATAGGAGGCTTTCATTTGGGAAAGAGAGCGGTTCTCATAGGCTCAGAGCCGTTACAAGGGACTGCTAAGCTTGCCTTCACCAGGCCACAGGCTATTACATTTCTGCGCGTTCTACTAGATGATGTCTTTGAAGATGTTACTTTGCACCCCAATTCTATACCCCTTGCTTCTAGTAAGCCAGATATGTTTTAGAATGCTTGAATCTCACAAGCACCTTTACAAAAATCCAAAGGCTGACCTTTTGTAGCCTCCACTGAACCTAGAAAAGGTGTTTCTAATGAACCAAGCTGCTTATTTGTCTAATGACAGGGAAACTAGGTATATTTGGGGAAGAACTTAAACCTCTGCCTCTTGGCAATGACAGCTTTGACTTGCCAATTCCTTGTGTTAAAGTACCGTGAATCTCTCCAACAAAATTCTTGTTAAGATGGACTATATTGCAGAGAACTGTATCTAAGGAAATTCAGGAGACAGCTGGAGAAGCTTTACAAGTCTTCAGACTCCCTAAAATGTGGCTGTGACACTTTAGATGCTTATTTTATGGTTCAGGACCCAACCCATGTCAGATAAGGTAAAGGCTTCTATTGTTTGTTCCAGTTAGACAAGGCATTTCTTTTTGATCCTTCAGTTGAACAAGTATTTCGGAAGCTTGATTAAAAAAAAAAAGGGGGAAAGGAAATATAACAAACATTTTTACCCGTTTCCAATCCCAAGACATAGTAGGAATTATCCTTTTAAACCTTGGCCTTTTCCACCCACCCAGACAAGACAAGGGGAGATTTTCCCATGGCAAATAACCCAGACTGTCTAGGAGTGGCAACCAGAACAATCGTACAGAGCAGGGAGCTCCAGAGAGCCCACCAGCACAGAAGAATCTGTGACTGTTTAACCCCAGCCTCCCATATCCCTTCCAGCCTCCCCTCCAAGCATTTGGCTGGAAGCCTGTCCTCTCTCTCTTAACCCAGTGGAAAGCCATCACCAGAAACCAATGGGTCCTCCTGTGTTATAGAGAGAGGGTACTACAACCTGTTTGGAGAAATATCAACAACAGGGCAGGAAAGCCTATACTCTGGGAAGTGCTTCACCAAGGATCCATCCATCCTGTCCCTCCAGTTCAAGATAGAAAAGGTTTCTGCTCAAGTTTTCTAGCTTCAAGAAAGGAGGGCACCTGGATGCCCATCTTGGACCTTTCAAAGCTAAACAAGTTTCTCAACATCCAAAAATTTTAATTTTTACCCTTCATAAACTACTGCCCATGACACTACAAGATTCCATCATGGTCGCTGTAGATCTAAAAGAGTGTTACCTTCATGTACTCACAGCAGGCCATCACAGAAAGTATATTAATGTTAGGGCTATCTAATGCCAGAGTTTTTACAAAATGTCTAGCTTCTTTGATAACACATTGCAGAACACTGGAAGTAGAGGTTTACATTTACCCTGTAGTTCAGACTGCCTCATTCAGGGAAGATCACTTCAGAGACCCTAGGTGCCTTGCAGATCACAGTAGGCTGCTTTCAGAAGGTAGGCCTCACCTTAAATCTTAAACTATGAAACTCTTCCTCAAATGAGGATCCTCCTCCTGGAAGCCCTGATAGATTTGCTCCAACAAAGGCTTCCATTCCCAAGTCATGATTACTTTCTTGATAGGCTGTCTGACCAGTCTGTTTCCAATGTAATTATCCTGGCAAGTGAATTCCTGAGAATACTAGGGTGTATTCCATCCTGCAGTGTCATGATCCCACTAGCAAAGTTACACATGAAGAAAGTTAATACTTGGGGAAAAAAATTCCTAGCCCCTGGAAACTCTACTGTTTCTCCATCCATGCCTGAAAAAGGAACTCTTGTGGTGGAAGAAAACCATCCATAGGAACCCAGGGATGTTTATCTCTACCAGGGAGTAGATGAGACCATCACCACAGACTGTTAAGACATACCTCGGTAGGGTCACTTATTTTACCTGAATGTGCAGGTCATTTGGTGGTCTCAGCAGAGGATATTGCATATAAATCAGAAGGAGCTACTAGCAGTCTACTGGCCATAAGTCTTTCAACAGAACTTTAAGCCCGGGGACACTGCAATTCTGGACAGATGCCACCATATGATGTGTAGCCTTTAGGAACATTTGGGTGCTAGCTCAAGAAATAGGGCTAACCTTCATAGCTGCTTGTATTCCAGATCAGAACAATACCCTGGCAGATTCTCTAAGCAGATATCTTCTAGACCCAAACAAAAAGATCCTGGAGAGAGAGGTCTTCCTGGATCTAGAAATACATTTGTGGTGGGTCCCCCTCAATAGACCTGTTCGCCTCTCACCAAAACAAAAACTACAGAAATTCTGTGCCAGAACCCAACAGACAGGAGCTTGGAAAATAGATGTTTTTCTCCTTCATGTGGTTAAACTGGTTACTGTGCATTCCCGCCCTTGCCTCTGATACCCAAGGTACTGGTAAAAGCCAGGGCAGACAGAACCCAGCATTATCCTAGTGGCCCCCTTCTGGCCAAGACTATACTGTTTTGCCCTCCTCCTCCTGAAATCCTGTGGCAGGATACAGAATCCTCCCCCTCACTGAAAGTAGATTTCAGCCAAGCTAATGGATCTTAGCCACACTTGGGTTAACAACCTGCAAGATTGAGTTTTGACACTTAGGAATGCATCTTACCCCAAGGATGGTCTTTCCGTTGTAAGAGAAGAAAGGTGACCCAATACCAAGAATTCCTACCAGGCAAAAGGGAAAAGATTTTCCACAGGTGTTGCAGCAAAAGCACCAACTCTTCTCAGACAGATGTTAACTCAGTCTAGAAGTATCTCTCAGGCCTCTTTAGACAAGGACTTCCCTTTTCCAGCATTAAAGTATGTGCAGCTACCATATCGACTTCCCTTCACAGTGCCCCAGCTGTTGTCTTGTACCTCAGCATGAAACTTTCTGAAAGGAGTGAGTCATTTGAGACCATCCAGAAAGAGCCCTATTCCTACATTGGATCTAATTTGTGTTAGAAAAACTAACTTTGCCCCCCCCCCCCTCCCGAATCTGCTGCCACTGTCTCAAAGGATGCTCACTTGTAAGACTGTTCAGCTAGGAGAGTTTGAGCAACAAGCTTTCATTTGTAAAGAACCTTTCACTGCCTTTCACAGAGATAGGGTCCCCTCAGAACAAATCCATCCTTAACGCCTAATGCCTAAGGTGGTATTGGAACTTGCCCTAAACCAGGTTATCCAGTTACCAGTCTTTCCAGATCCACAGAACAGGGCAGAGTAAATTCTCTACACCTTGGAAGTGGACAGGAAGATCAGGTAGTACATAGACATGACAAACTCTTTACCTGATGGAGCACAGGAATTACTGTTGGCTTTCACAAATGGTAAACGGGGCAAGTTTGTTTCTAAACAAAAGATTTCAAAACTGATAGAAAACTGCATAAAGTTTTGTTACATCATGAAAAAGGTTTACCTGGGCATATTAAACCCCACTCCACCAGGCATGGAGCAGCTACCATTGCTTTCCACAAAGGGGTGCCTACCCAGGACATTCTAGAGGCAGACACATGTAACTCAGTGCACACCTTGGCAAACACTACAACCTAGCCAGTGTCTTCCAGGGCTAAAGCTAGTTTCACTACTGCAAACCTACAAAACCTTAGTTCTTGTCACGTAGATGACCCACTGCCCACCTGTTAACATCCCAAGAATCAGTAGTACAACATTGAAAATGATGAACATAGTCCAGTTGTGTCCCATTTATATCTGTAGATGTTGCAGTAGGTCATTGTTGCAGTACATACTCTCTCCCTCCAATCATGCTGCATACAAAGGGAAGTTTGTTTTTTGTTTTTTTTTTAAACCAGTCGTCCTCTTATCATTCCCTTTCTGCCTCCTCTATCTTCTTTTCCTCCCTTATCACCTAAATTCAGTCACCTGAGGATTTCCTCGTTCACTGCTTAGAAATATGCGCACCCTTGTACCCTGATGTGCAGACATCTGTCTTTGGATGGCTATCAGGTAGGGATGATGTACAGACAAGAAATTTCTGGTCAAAGGCTTCTGCTTGGCAGGAAGACTCCAGAATCAGTACTGCAACACGTCTGCTCAAACATCTATAATGTGATAAGTGGGACAGCACTCTGCTTGATGCTTTTCTCCTCTGCTGTTGTCTTCAGGCTGGAGATGCTTTTGCTCAGTTTTTAGTTCATGGTTTCATTGCCCTTTTGTCTCTTGTTAGTCTTTTCAAGCTTATTACGCATGTGTGTATATGATTGCAGTTGTACGTACTTTGTAAATAAGTAAATGTGCATGTATGTTTGTGTGTACATCGATCCACATCCGCACAGACACATACATACATACATATATCTACATGTATACATACATTTGTATTTGTATATCCAGTTGTAGTCTGTGTAATCTTCTGGAATGCATATGTGAATAAAATTGATAAAATGTGCATATCAAAGTGGGGAGTACATTGTCAGAGCTCTGACAGCTTGCAAAATAGAGGGGCAAAGTAGCTTCACTTTTTTTTCTTGGATATTGTGCAATCTCAAAGTATCCTAGTTAGTGGTGGTGTGGGGGACAGAACCCCCCCTCTTTGGGAGTGTAGGGGTGCTTGTCCCCCTTGCAAAAAAAAAAAAAACTTGAGTGGAGAATTTGTACTTTGACAGCTGTTGATCATGTGTTTTTACTTTGAACAGCGGAGTTTAAGGAAGGACCATTTTGAGGGGTTTTCTTTAACCCATACTTGAACATTTCACTACTTTTAATGATTGGTGTGTGTGAATACGTGTATATATGTACACATGTATATGTAATATGTATATTGTGTGCTCGTATATGTACGTCTGTGTGTGTGTGTGTGTGTGTGTGTGTGTGTGTGTGTGTGTGTGTGTGTGTATATATATATATATATATATATATATATATATATATATGTTTTTTTTCGATTATTTATACAGTTTATTGTTTCTAACAATTTATATATAGCACTTTTATTGTAATCTGCACGGGTAACTGATTTGTTTGCAGTTAAAAGAATTCTGTATTTTTACAAATCTTCATCTGTTTAAAAACTTTCATTTTGTGGCTTTCTGTAGTGCTTTGTAGGCTAATAGTTTTAGTGTACCACCCGTCCTCCCTGTTGGTGTCTTGCTGTTATACTTGGTGGCTTTGCAGTTGCCCGCCCCTACTGTAAATCTGATCTGGGACACTCCTCCCAGTCTAGTGTCATTAGCTCATTCTACCTAATACAGATAGAACATTTGATAAGGCCTTCTGTTTCTCCTTTTTCCCTTTCAAAAAAAAAAAAAAAATATGCCTGAATTTCCTTATGTTCTGACTGTGTTTCTCAAGCATTTTGGAAATAGAGTATATTTTAGAGCAATTATAATAACTGTAATTGCCTTAATATTGCTACAACTCAAGGTTGTAATGCATCTGAAGTGTTTGTGTGTTTTAGCTGCTTTTTTGTATATATAGACTTCTCTGTATATGTAGACTAGCTACTTATTCTGCTGTGTTACTGCCTCTTAAATCGTTTTTCAGTTGTGCACTTGCCTTGCTTCATTTAAAAAGTTTTAAATTGCTAATTTTGTAGAGTTTTAATTGTAGTTACTGTTTCGGACTACACACTCAAGTGTGTTAGCCTTTTCTGTGTTTATTTACTGTATTATTGCATTGTTTAGCCTGTTTCAACAAAAAAATATATATACTATCTTGTTTGCTCGTTTCCCACCTTTTCTAGCCAGTCCATATCCCAGGCTTTGCTTGTCTCAGGACTTTATTTTCTGTGCTCAGAGCTATCCAGACCTTGCTGTGGTAGAAGCCTTTCTACTTCATATTTTCACATCTTCTCGGCTGGAATGCAGGGAGTACCTTCTGTGTGGAGTCTGCATGTCCTCCCCGCGGTTGGGTGGGTGTTCGAAAGACATGTGTAAATGGGCATGCCTTTGTTGAAGGTTGAATGTCGAGCTGGCACCTCGGCATTTGTCAAAATCTACTGCCAATCATTAGCAGACTAGAGTTCTGCTGTGGCGACCCCTAACCGGGAAAAGCCGAAAGACAACAAATACAACATTTTCACATTTCTGTTACCACTTTATTTGCTCTGATTATGAAGACTTCTTAATTCTTGGACTCACCTCCATGAGAATTCACCTTCACTGAAACTATAAATAATATGTCTGAAACTATGAATGGTCTGCATCACTTTACCTAAAAGAATGTATGTACAAATGCTTAAAGTTAGAGAATTTGCATGGGTATTTCCTCCAGTGCTTAAAATCTTTCAGGATTTATGAAAACAGAATATCACACACATCAATAGATATATTGCATAGTTATGTTAAAGACAATTCTCAATTCCATCTTAATCTGAAGGTTGACCTCACAATCTTAAAGTAGGCTTTCTACTCCTTTTTTCAAAACTCCAGTGTCAGTAAGAAAATATATTTTTCTCAGAGAAGGAAGGTTATTGGAAAGTTTTTTGGGGGGTGGTGGTGAGGTGTGGGGCTATTTGATCCAAGTAGTTTAAACATTTGGCACATATATTGTCTTACCAAAATTCAGAACAGTCACATGTATGCTTCCAAACTTTAAACTAATACAATTTTTGTAGGTGTTTTCCCTTAAAGAGCAATGAAATGTATTATCTTCAAATACATGCTTCACTGAGGTCAGAAAATGGACCTAAATATATGAATTCTCAAATTTTAGAATCCCCCATCACAGTCTTTTGTCTGGTATTTCTACTGCTGATCTCATGACATAATTATATGAAAAATGGAAGATTACTGAATTCTTTCAGGATGTTTACCATCCGGTAGTACCAGCCTTTCAAAGGGACTACCCAACTTTGAAGAAATGCCTACATAGTGAAAGCAACCTGTTTAACAAGCTCCTTAACCTAACCATATAATCTGTTTATCATAAATCTCTTGCTAAGGAGGATGACTTTGGTAGCTGCTTTTTTTTTCAAAGAATTTTATTAAATAATTATTAAAATGAACAAATATTTCCATGAAATTATAAATTTTTTTCTTTAAAGTTAAAAAAACAAGAAAATAAAAAAAAAACTTCTAATATATAAACCAGTGTAACTAAACTATGTACAAAGACGATCATCATGCAAAAAATAATTCTTAATGTAACTGTAGGATTAATAAAAATCATCTGTTTACATAAATTAATAAACAATTTTTCTAGAAGTTCATAGATGATATTCCATGAATTATATAATGTAGTATTCCTAGATGATCTAGATTTAATAGTTAACACTTCCAAATTACACGTTTCAATGAGTATATTTTTTAATTCCAAAAATGTAGGTGCTGTACTAGATTCCCAATTCTTACTGATTGTTTTTCTAGCTATAAATAGTATAGACCAAACCAAAGGGTACTTATTCTCTTTTACACAACCAGGAACATGAGTATTAAATAAAACAAGTGATTTAGATATAAAGAAATTATCAGTAAATATTGTTTGCAACAAATTATTGATATCATCCCAAAATTTTCTTAAATATATGCAATTATAAAACATATGAGACCAGTCAGCATTCAATTCAATATTACATCTCCAACATGTTATATTCTTTTTAGAAAATAAACTTATATTATGAGGAGTGATAAATGATCTATTTAAAAATCTCCATGTGAATAATTTCCATTTTAAAGAAGAAGTAGTCATACTTGCTGATTGTAAAATATTCAATTTGTCTTTCTTAGAAGGGGGATTATTATTAATTAAAGAAAAATATTTCCAATAATTATCTGAATGTGTATCTAAATCTCATTTAAGTACCCTATAAATGTTTGATAAATTGTTATTAGCAGGAGATTTATGCAAAGCTGATAAAATCATATATTGTATTAGCTTGGGAATTTTTTTCCTAATTATAGGAGACATAGAATCCAATTTATTTAATACATATCGTCTAGCTTCTTGAAGCTCTAACCATAAACAAGTATCAAGTTTATACTCTTCCAAGAGTAAACTATTGGATTTTATCTCATTATTCATCATCATTTGTTGCCAAAATATTAAATGCTTTTGCTGAAATATAGACATTTTTGTATAATCTGAAGAGAAAATAGAACTGTGTGTGTAGGCTATAGGGAAGAGTAAAAAAAGCCAATCCTTATAGATATTATATTTAAATATATAATTTTAAATGATTTTAAGAGTAAAACTATATACTTAGAATTAAAACTCAGAGAAAAAAAATTCAGAAATATAATCCTTTAACCTCCAAATAAATGGATTATTAATTATATTTATTATAGGAACTGTTTATATTTTTGGTATTTTTTGACAATACCTCTATAAACTCTTTCCACTTAGCAGTGTATTCCATATCAATGAGATGGGAGACTGTATTGAATATTGATGAAACGGAATACATTTCTAAATTTGGTAAGGCTATACCCCCATTATTCCAGTTATACATATGGTATGTTAATGCAATCCTTGGCTTATTTGGTAACCACAAAAATTTCTGAATCATTGAATTAATTTTTTTAATTATTTGGTAAGAAGGAGGTATAGATAAAGATTGAATTATATATAAGATTTTGGGGAAGAGGATCATCTTTATTATTAAAAGTTTATTGTCCATAGAAAAGGGTAATTTGTTCCATTTATTTATTAAATTTTCTATCTGTAATAGACTTTTATTATAATTTATTTGAATGGTATCTTTAATATTGTTAGTAATAATTATACCTAAATATGCTATTTGTTGAGACTGAGCTATATATCCATTATATTCATCAGGTATATTGTATTTTTTTGAACCTGTTAAAATAATTTGTGTTTTATTATTATTAAAAGTAAGGCCGGAGTTTCTTTGAAAATATTCCATGTTTTTAAAAAGTTTTTGTATAGATTCCCTTCTACTCCCAAGTGTAATCAATATGTCATCTGCAAACATTTGTATTGAAGATGATATAGTGGGGTTTAATTTGTATCCTTCAATATCTGTATCATGTCTTATTAAATTTGCCCATGATTCCATAACTAATGAAAATAAAAGAGGGGATAAAGGACACCCTTGCTTAGTACCTTTTGCTATTGGTATATTTTGAGATACACTAGTTCCAATTTTAACATAAGCTTGGTTACCTTCATATAACAGAGTGATAAGATTGATGAAATTATTGGAGAAATTGAATTCCTTTAATAAAGTGAACAGATATTTCCATGTACCTGAGTTGAAAGCACAATTTATATCTAAACTAACTAGGGTTAAATTTGTTTTAAGATTTTTCCCCGAATCAATTAAAGTTAATATTCTTTTAATGTTATCATAAGAAGTTGTCTATAAACCCCGTTTAATCACTATCAACTAATTTGCGTAAAAGTGTTTTAAGCCTTTCTGCATAAATGGACATAAATATTTTGTAATCAGTGTTTAATAGGGAGATGGGCCTATAGGAGGTACACTTAGAGGGATCTTTGTTAGATTTTAAAATAGGAGAAATAAAAGTGTATTTCCAAGAAGATGGAAGTATGTTTTTGTCTTGAACAAGATTAAACACTTTATAAAGCAATTTTAGAGCATTTATAGGTAGTAATTTGTAAATTTTCAGAAATGATGCTGTCATTACCTGGTGCTTTATTTTGCTTTAATTTGATAATGTGACTTTGAAGTTCTTTAAAAGATATTTGTTTATCAATAGAAATCCCTTGTTCCTCTGAAAGTCTTGTTTTAGTGTATTTATTAATAAATGTTTTTATTTCCTCTTTAGAGTTAATTTCAGTAGTTGTTTGGTTGATGTTTATAAAAAACTCTCTAAATTCAGTTAATATATTATGAATTTCTGATACCATTTTTCCTTTTTTAGGGGAGAATATTTCATTAATATGATTAAATCTATTAAATCTTTTTGTTTTATTAGCAAGAATTTTTAAGGATTTAGGGTTAGAAGAGAAATTTATAAACTTGAATTTTTCTATATTCATCATAGTTTTATGTAATATTTCTAGATATTTATTATTTAACATATGTATTTCTTTTCTTTTATCTGATATGTCTTTATCCCCCATATTACTAAGTTTTAAAGTGTCTAATTTACATTGTATATCTTGCAGCTCTTTATCCCAAGCTTTCTTTTTTTGTTGTTGTACCAATTCAATATCCTACCATATAGATAAGCTTTTAGGGCATCCCATATATACATTTCTGATATATCATTAGTATTGTTAAGTTCTAAAAAATTCTGTACTTCTGTAGAAATGAAATCATTAAAATCTTTTAATTTTGTGATATAAACTGGGATCCCTTTTATATGAATATTAAAATTTGGCTTGACTACCACTTCAAAAATTATAGAATTATGATCTGATAAAGGACATGAAATCACTGCTGATTTGTTTAAGAAATCTGTTAAATTATTAGAAATAAAAACTCTATCTATCCTCGAGTATGAGTTATGTCTATGAGAAAAAAGGTGTAAAACAAATAAGTAGTATCTGCAAAATAATTTATATCTTTCAAAAAATAAGTATCTGAAAAGTCTTAATAATTTAGATGATGTAGACATTCTTCTCTTCCCATTAGTACTAGAGTCTTTGTAATCTAGAATACACTTGAAATCTCCTGCCAAAATAATGTTTCCTTTAGAGAATAGTACAATTTGATCTAGATGTTGTTTCACTGTGTTTATCCCTATCACTGGGATCCAATATATGTTAATCAATGTGAACATTTTACTGTTTATTTCTATGGTGACTGCACAAAACATTCCTTTATTATCCTTATATGTATCTATTATTTTAGGAAAAGGCATTATGCTGTTCCAAAGGATAGCTACTCCTCTCTTTTTCTTAGTATGTTACCTCAAAGGGTCCATCACCATACTGAAAACTAGTGAAAAGGTCATATTAGTTCAAAGAAGCAAGGTGCTTAAATAGCTCCTGTAAACTATATAAAAGACTTATTTAAATATAATGAGCTTTTTATTATTCAGTTATAGCTTATGCTATCTTTGAATTTTGAAAAGCTATTTCATTAACAAAACAAAAGATGACAATTTCACATTTTCTAATGATAAACAGATCTAACTATTTTTAATGCACCTGTCCTTGCAATATTATTGCTGCCTATGTGGTACATCCCTATCAGCCTATTACACAAATGCATTCATAAAATAACTGAGGTAACCTGTTATATACATCTATACATTTAACATTTTGTTAAATGCTTCATGAATATTTTCTCAGCAAGTCAATAGTTATAAAAAATGTACATGTAACACAAGTATATAAACAGCTTGTAGCATTAAATCTTCCAAAAATGTACAAATCACAACTAGTATTTCTCATCAAGATATCAGCACCCTTGTCATACATAAAGCAAATATTTTATGAGAATACTATTTGTATATAATTACATAAGGCTCAAGAATACCTGTGATGATCAGAAAAAGTATTTAGGCTGCATGCGTAGTATAATCCCTATTTATTTAAGAGATTATTGCATATAATGTCTTACAATAAGCTGAAAGTAGTAATCTAGTTATATCTTCTTTCCGTATGCTGTATGAGGAAATAAATTTGATTTAGTAGCTTCCCGGTGAGGATCAGAAGATCAATTTACTTCCAACGCCTTCATGATGACGTTTTAAGAAAGCTCCGATCTTTCCAGCCACGATGGATACTATAGTCTCGAGCTCATCATGAAGATAAAGCTTTCAAAGTTCCAGTGGGAAATAATAAGTAAAACATTACTTAACTACATATAAGGCAATGTCTCGAGACTCCCTCTATACCGAGAGAGATAAGAAAAAAAAAAAAAAAACCTTGCATACACAACACGAAGCAATGACAGCTATCATGCAAAGCTTCACCACACTATCATCCAGACTCTCCAGTTAATCTCCGAACAAAGCACACAGGCACCAAAACATACAATTAACACAAATAACACCACATATGTCTCTACAGTGCTAAAGCACCAAACCACAGCCTTTAATTAAACACACCAACAACTCAGAAATGACAACAAAGCCATACCAGTACTCCAGCCACACTGCCACTCATATCCTGGGTCAGAAGTACCATCACTAGTACAGCAATTCTGCAACTATACATCTGGCCTTCATACAAGATTCCTTTATCAAACAATTAACCACAAATCAAGTAAAATACAAATACAGCAATTATAACTAAATAAAAGTTTTCCAACCACTATAAGAACCAAAATCAAGATAAACAAATACACACCCTAATGTTAAGCACCACTACAAGACATCCGGAATCATAGATATCCGAGACAGGAGAATCACTGCATCCATGGGAATTAAACCAGTAAACATTAAGATAATTAATCTTAAACAAATAGTAAATATGAGAAAAAAAAAATCCCAACAAACGACTATTCTACAAAATAAAATAAACAACTATTTAGTTAACTAATTTACATTATATTAAATATAATACCAAAAAGCTCACCTGGATGTCCGGTTTCATTTCCCCAACTGAGTGAATCAAGTGCAAATATGTATTTGTTATGATTCATCTTTTAATTTTTTTTTTTAGGGTCAACTGGCCCACTCCATGTCATCTACTTTTCCAGTATGTTATTAGATTTTATATAAGTTATTGCATTGTCTAGGTCATCAAAAATTTTAAAACCATCTTGATAAAATATTTTCAGTCTTGCAGGAAAAAGCAAATGGGTTTTTATTTTATTCTTTTTTAGTTCTCTGACTAAAGGCAAGAAAATTTTCCTTTTTGATAATACTGAAGAAGAATATAGCAATAACCCATGCCTGGGTGTGGGTAATGCTGGATTTACCCATGGTTGGCATGGTTTGGTCACAAGGGTGAAGCTCAAGTGGCCAAACAAAGCCAACCTTGGGTAAATCCAGCAATAACCCACACCCAGAAGTGGGTTATTGCTATTATACAATGACATTATTTAAGAAAAAAATAATTACTTTTCTTAAATAATGGCATTGTATAATGCCTCCTTGCTGCCCTTCCGCAGCTGTCTGGTATTCTGCAGTAGTTCTGATGTACTGTGCGTGCGTATGCCTACGCAGTAAATCAGAACTGTGGGCAAAAGCAATGAAGAAAGCAAGATCTCCATTGCTTTTTACAAACTGTTTTCGCTATGTTAAATGGGTTTAACATAGCGAGACAGCTTTAGAAAAAGCAACGGAGAATCTCCATTGCTTTTTTTAAAGCTGTCTCGCTATGTTAAACCCATTTAACATAGCGAGACAGTTTTGAAAAAAGCAACGGAGAAAGCAAGATCTCCGTTGCTTTTTACAAACTGCTTCGCTATGTTAAATGGGTTTAACATAGCGAGACAGCTTTAAAAAAAGCAATGGAAAATCTCTGTTGCTTTTTTTAAAGCTGTCTCAGTATGTTAAACCCATTTAACATAGTGAAACAGTTTTGAAAAAAGCAACTGAGAAAGCAAGATCTCTGTTGCTTTTTACAAACTGTCTCGCTATGTTAAAGGAGTTTAACATAGTGAGACAGCTTTAAAAAAGCAACGGAGAATCTCCGTTGTTTTTTTTTAAACTGTCTCGCTATGTTAAACTTGTTTAACATAGCGAAACAGTGTGAAAAAAGAGTTATAGTAATGGAAAAAGTCTGGGCGACCGGACCTTTTTCCATTACTATAACTCTGATTTACAACGTGCATGCTGACCAATCAGCGTGCACGTTTTTGAATATTAATGGGGGGGCAGTTGTATAATAGTCATTATCAAAGCGTATAATATTGTCCTTCAGTTTGATTGGGGATTTTGCCCACGCCATCTTTAGTACCATTTCCTTATCATGGGCTGATAGGAACTTTACAATAACAGATTTAGTATAATTACTATTGGTGTTTTTAGATGTCACCATTGATCTATGGGTTCTTTCAATAACATATGAAAGAGCCTCCGGCAGTTCAAGTACTTCAGGCAACCAGGAAGATAAAATTTTTTCCATATTATTTCCCTCTATGTTATCTGGTAAGCCAAAAATTCTCACATTATTCCTATGGGACCTGTTCTCAAGGTCATCAACCTTTGTCTGAAGAAGAGAAATTTGCTTTAACAGGAACTCAACATTACGTTCACTCTCCTGAATTCTGTTATCCATATCACTCAATGCAGTTTCCATTCCTGAAATCTGCTTCCTTTGTTGCAATAAATCTTCCTGTAGAATGTCCATTTGGTGAGAACACTTTTCTTTGAAATAGTCAATTTTTATATCCATTTTGTCTATTCTGACACTTAGTTCCTGAATAGTAGTTAGTAATGACTGTAGTTCTTTTTTTATAGTTGTCACTTGATGAGAAGATTTAGTGATGCTCATCCTGTTCTTTTACTGTAGTACTTCCAAGTGTAACTTTGACAGGAAAACTTAAAATCTACTTGAAATTTTTTATATACTACCCTAATATATATTTTGAAGAATTAATTAAAATAAAAAACTATTATTAGGGAAGTTTATATCAATATTTCCTGTCAATAAAGTTATGTAAAGGCAGAGCTGATAAGAAAAGCTGCTACTCTGTGCTCATCTTGGCCACGCCCCAGTAGCTGCTTTTTAAGACATTGTCAATATCAGCTTATACTGCATGGTATTGTATCCACTTCTTTTTTTAAATATCTGACTTATCCTTATGACCGATTGTTTGGAGTGCAGCTTAGGTCTTTATTACCCTGGTTATTCTATTTACAAAGGATAGTTTACTTTATCATTAACTTAAATCTGTTTCTAGCAGGAACTATACTTTTCGGACTGTCTTATGGTATTTTACTATTACAATATTATTTTTTGCCCCTGCCAGAAACTGCCTCAAGACAAATGTTTACTACATCCTTAAGTTTACTAGTCCATATTTTCTCATGTTATTTTCAGGTTATTTTAATTTGTTTACTTTTGGCTATATGTGCAAGGAATATCTTCCATACAATTTAAACACAAAAAGAACAAATATGTTTTATTTTTCTAATTACATTGACTTCATTGCCTAAAACAACAGACATGATATACACAGTTGTGCAAACTGTTTTCATATGTACGAGGCACTTCAGTACAGATATCTACGTTATTCCTAAATAAGTTTATGTAAAAGTTTTTCTCTGCTTGTTTTATGGTGCTTTCTTTAGGGCTAGGCAAATAGAGATTCAAATAAAACTATTACACACGTGAGAATGAACACACACGCACATGCACGCGCTAGACAGGAACTTTTGAAAAAGAGTGAAGTGAAGGGTCTGGCTTGGCTCTTAGAGGCAGTAGACCTCTGTTATGTTACTTAGAGAGGCTGGTCAAGGTTGTGCAGAGTGAATTTGAGTGGCCATAGACTTTGCAGACAGCACTAGAGCAATGGAATGTTTCAGATACCCAAGATATATTGACACAACTTATGATGGATAGTGGGTGCAAAGTATTGTGTACAGCTGTCTGCAGTCATTTTGGATAGAGGATACAGGCAGAATAGAGACTGAAGGATATTTACAATGAGGCAGAAGGGCCTTAGTGTTTCCTTCTTACTACTTGTGTAAAGCTGAACTCCCTGTTAATTACCAGAAAGATGATCCTGTAATGACTGCAGATATTTCAAAAGGAAACTCAAAAGGGGGACAGTTTTACCTTGTAGAATCTGGATGACAGTGGTACTTGTCATATACCTTGTAGAAATCATCTAATTCAAGCATACAGGGTCATCTAGCATTCATTTATTTCCCATTATCGCCTCAATTCAGTTCAGTACTGCAATTTAAAAAGGTGGCATGGTCTAGTGTGGCATTTTTTGGTCACAAATCAATTAAACTAATCTTGAAGGAGGCACCAGTACTTTGCAGGACACACACACCAGAATATAACTTTGAAAGTCAATAATTAGCCTACTAAAAATCATTCATGAAAAAGGGTTGCTGCAAAAATCTACTGTTCACATAATGAAGCATTCTCAGTCATTTGAGTGGGACACCATGGATCTTTTCCAGGTGAACTATAAACATGTGGTCAGGGTAGCCTAGAGGTTTGTGCAAATAGATGTTGGTAAGGCACACAAACAAAAGTATCACTTTATGCCTTTTATAGGTGCAGATCATTTGAAGTTACACTGGGACAATGTTATGACTTAATTTGCTTGTATGTTATATTACATCATTATACTAGCATGTTGGTGAAACCATATGCATACTGCAGGTGATAATTTTGTTTAATATTTAATTCTAACACGTTATTAAGGTATTGATTTATCAAGGTTCTGCTAAATTATACTAGTACAGTTGTACAGAATTGCAGTTGCAGAAACTAAAGAAATGTTGTATATCATATCACCTTACAGGGTTCATACATATATGACCCAAGAAAATACTGATGACTGTTTTCAGATGATCACTAGGTCATCGCTGGATGATGCATAAGTTGGAGCTTGTTAGTAATGATTCCAATGGTTCATAGTTACTGTTTATGTTTCTGGATGGTGTGACCAGGAGTTTGATATGGATAATTGTAAGGTTTGGGGCTATGCTGAGTATTGCAAAGTGTGGATGTTAGTAGTAGTGCTTTTACAATGGACTGAACTTTCTACCAGAATACTATGAGGCTTTATACTGGTTTACAAGGTGAAGTGTGACACTGTAGTGAAAAGGACTGAGCACAAAGGTTGAAAAGCTTATAAATAAGTATGTCGGTATGACAGAGGAGTCTGAACAGTAAGTAAGCCCAAGGCAAAGAAGGTGAGGTACAGATGGAATATTCTTACCAAATTAGATGTTAATTTGCCTGCAAGCTGTGTGAATAGAGAATATGAACTAACTCTGGAGTGCTTTAACCAAAGCTTGCAGTGACATACATGCAATCTACAGGTATCCACTAAAACAGCTATTTTTGGTCATTCATCAACAGTGTAATAGGGTACAATTAGATATCTTAGAAGTCCAACACAAACTCTCTCTCTTTTTCTCTCTCTCTCTCTATGTATATATATATATTCTTTTTTCTGGTAGCTTTTAAACAATGTAGCAAACAATATTATATAATCATTCATCTGACTACATGACTGTTTTCTGCATTGTATATCCTTCTAAGATATATATAAATTATAAAGACATATTAAATTATAAATTATAAATTTATTTATAAATTATAAAGACATGCTACTGGAGCGTTTCACCCCGGGCCTCCACTGAAAATTGGTTTTGTTCTAAGTTGGACTTTCCCAGTAAACAAATGTTAAATAAATAAATACATATGATAATAAATGCAAAAAGTTTAATAAATAAGCTACCTTATGAATTTTTTACACTGTAGTAGTTAAGCTCAGGACCTTTAGGGTCACCAAGGTGCTCACCTCCATTCAATTTCTGTCTCCGATACCAGATATCCTACCCTAGAATTATATATTAGATTCATGATAGCCAAGACATTGTGAAATAATGGCAACATTCCTGTTTAGAAGAGATGTACCTCAACAACAAAGCAACATGGGCTGCTAGTCAGAGTTGCTATATTATACAATCAAAGAGGACTGTAGCTATGTGCAGTTATGTAAAACATTATCCAGTCCACTTACATATATACAAATATTTTAAGCATAGGCATTATTGCCCTTTTAGCCTTCCAATATACCAAAACAGTTGTTTCCATAAGTGTCCAGGCTGTTCTTAAAAATATCTAAACTAGTGCTTGCTTTAATGTAATTTGGTAGCCTGTTCCATATGTCACCTACTCTGTCAGAAAACCAATTAGTGCACTTCTCATACTGATAGAATCTTCTACGTAGGTTATCTGATGATTCTCTAGTACTTTTTGATAACCCCAAACATTTCCAGAGGAAGTTGTCTCTAAATGCCTTATATAACTGAATAAAGTCTCCTCTTAAATATCTATAAGAGACACCGTACAAATTCAGATATTTTAGTCTTTCATAATAACTTAAATGTTCACATCCATGGATGCCCTTGGTATATTTCTGTTGTGTTCTTTCCAGTTTACTCATGCTTGTTTTTTTCTAAGGTTTCCATATTGTTATTCCTTACCCAAATTTGGGTCTAATGTAACTAAGAAACAATGAGTTCATCATATCTGATTTCCTAGACTTCATAACTCTTTTTATACAACCTATAGTTCTATAACTATCATTAAGCAATTATTTGATATGACTAGAAAAACTCAAATCTGTATCTACCCATTTACCAAGGTCCTTAAATGAATCTACAGTTGCAATCACTGTGTGCTGTATTAAATATCCACCTTTCAATTTATGTCTCCCAAATCACATATGCTTATTTTTTATGTATTTATCAGCATATTATTCTCCTGTGCCCAAATGGTCAATTTAGTCACGTTACTTTGCAGACATGCGTTATCTTTAACACTTGTAATCAGTTTATCCAATTTCAAGACATCTGCATACAGACTGTAGAACACCTCAGATGAAAAAGATAGATATAATATGATCTAAACAATTATGAGCCTAGGAGAGAGCTCTGTGGGATACTCTGGCTGTAACCAAGAATTTCACTTGTCCAATTGCTGTATGATACTTGCCATGTCCTATTTGTAAGTCATGCAGCTATCCTTCTTATCAAGAGTACTTCAATACCTAGTTGTTCAAATTTACTGATCAGTGTTTTGTGTATGACCCTGTCAGATGCTGAAGTTAAATCTATGTAAATTACATCACAGTGTAATTTTTCATTCATAGCTGTTATTATATTGTTATAGAACATCATGTTACAGGTGGTAATAGATCTGTTATCAACAAATGCATGCTGATACATGGTTTCAAGTTTCAACCTTTCCAATTCTGTCAATAACTTATCCAATATTACCTTCTTTATTTTTCCACAACATGAAAGTTGACTGAAGGGTCTGTATGACTCTTAATTTGTTCTACTCCCCTTTCCCTTAAAGACAGGTTTAATAAGCACATGCCTCCAATCTTGATGAATCTCTCCATATTTACATGGACTAGTAAATAAAATAATGGTACTGTAAGTTCTTGCTGAAGTGTTCTCAGATCATTATTATTAATTCTGTCTACTGCATGTGCTTTGTTTGGATCCAGTTTGCATAGCTCTTTTACAATATAATCTAATTTGATTTCAATAACTGAGGTTACCTGGATGTCACTAGGACAAGTTATCACCCCCCTTTGTGGAGCCAAACTGTATTGCATAATATTTTATAAATATATCTATAATATGTTGCGTCTGAGAATAAATTTTAGAATCTACACACAGCTTATCAATTTGTACGTCTTTACTCTTTCCACATCCTATATTTTTTGTTTCTCACCTTAATCAAGCATCTTGTTCTTATGAAAATATATCCTGCTGACGTTGTGTGCCTAGAGCCTGATGTTAAACATTTTTTGATGTTTTTGCATTCACACAATTTCTCTTTCAAAACCTTTCACATTCTTTCTGTATTTTTTTCACTGAACTCATCACTCCAAATAGTTTTACATAGTTTTTGTTTTGCTTCCATATCATCTGTTATTCTTCTTCTGTGCATTGGTTTACATTTCAGTTTGGCAGAATTATCTAGCAAAAAATTAACCTTTATAACCCCATGACCACTGCATATCAACAGTGGTAAAACTTGACATAAGGTCTCAGTAATTTCTTCAGAAACTCAAACAATGTCTAGTATGTTCTGTTCCATGGTAGTTTTTTTTTTTTATAATCTGAAGCAATTGTTCCTGAACATGTATTGTGAATAACTTCCTTACTAATGTTGTTAAAAAAATAAGTTATGTGCTTACCATAACGTTCCATCTGTGTTGTCCATTTTCATTCTTGATCAACAAGTAGGTTCAGATCCGAACCATCGGACCGACTTGGCCATTGCTAAAGCTCGTGATAACCAAATCTCTTGAGCTTCTCCCTTACCCATAATGCACCTACCCCCACTACCTCAGATTTTGTATGCTGCTCAGTAGAGAGTAAAGATGAAAGTGGTTAATGGAGAAGCCATGTCAAGAAGTCATGCATAAAAACAATATACAGGTATCCTGTAAACACTCATATCTCCAGAAGTCTTAGGATTGGGGTTGGTGGGCAGGGAGCTGAGGAAGAATGAAAATGCACAGCACAGATGGAACATTATAGTAAGTACATAACTTCTTTATCTGATGTTATCAATTTTCATTCTATCTTCAACAAGTGGGACAATGTCCCTAGCTACCTGTGTTCAGGTTGGACTCAGTAAAGGATATTCTGGAGCATCGTAGAATCAAATGATGCCCTGCCTCTGGAGACCAGATCCAACTTGTAATGAGTTACCAAGGTCTGGGGAGTAGCCCAAGTTGCTGCTACACATACATCATCCATGAACATTCTTGACTGAAAAACTGTGGAAGTCGCCATGGATCTAGTGGAATGAGCTTTCAAGGAATGTGGAAGAGTAATGCCAAGTTTAGTGTAAACAAATGAAATGCAATTTCTCAACCACTTTGATAATGTAACTTTGGAAACTGGTTTTCCCAGAGTTGGTTCAGAAAATAAAATGAAGAATTGGCCATCTTTTCTGATTTTCTTGGTCTTATGTAAATACAAGCGTAGCTGTCTATGAAGATTCAGTAAGTGCAAGATATATTCTGCTTTGTTGGTAAACTTAGGGAAGAACATTGGCAAGTTAATAGCTTGATTGATATTGAATTCTGACTCCAACTTAGGCAGGAAAGATGGATTAGTACATAAGGTTACTCTATCTTTGTGGAGAATTAAGTATGAAGGTTTAGATGATAATGCTTGAATCTTGGGAATTCTTGCAGAAGTAATGGCAACCAAGAAAATCGTCTTCCACGTAAGATATTTCAGATCACATGTAGCTGCTGGTTAAAAAGGGGATTGTGTGAGAGACTGCAGTACCAGATTCAAATTCCATGGAGGGGTAGGATCTTAAAAAGGAGGCCTTAGGAGTAAAGTATCTTTTAAGAAAGCTTGCTCAATTTGTGAGAAGCAATACAGGAGCCATTAAATCCAATCTGATAATTAGAAATTGCTGCCAGGTGCACTTTAATGGTTGAGGAACTAGTGCCATTTAGAAATAAATGCATTAGAAAGTCCAAAATGTAATTATTAGGGACTGAAAAAGTTGTGCTGTTGCTCCCAAATAACAAACTTTTTCCTTTTACTGGAATATATCTTCCTTGTCAAGGGCTTATGGGAAGATAAAATTATACACCAAACAGGTGAAGAGAGCATGGATTGTCTGGCTATTACCAGAATTGGAGAAGCCAACCAGTTATCTTGCGGTTTGGGATATCTGGATGTGTCATACCTGTTGGGTAAGACAGGAGGTCTGGATGTGGATCTAGGGTCCACGGAGATTGAACCAGGCAAGGCAAAAGGAAGAGAAACCAAATTTGTCAAGGCTAATAGGGTGCAATGAGGATTACTTTGCTCTTTGACCTGGTAGCTTTCCATAGAAATTTTGGAATCAATGGGATTGGTGAATAAGCATAGAGAGGACCAGGGGGCCAGTCATGGAGCATTCCATGGTGACTTCCCCTGTAGAGAGGTTAGAGGAAAGTAGTTGCTGCACTTGTTGTTTAGGAGAGAGGCAAAGAGGTCACAGCAAGGCTGCCCTCATTGACAGAAAATCTCATCTGCCACCGTTTCCTGGAGGGACCACTTGTGAGGAAGAAGAATGCACCTACTCAGTTTGCCTGATATAACTTCGGATTTCCCCAGAATTTGCATTGCTATTAGAAAGTGGTTGGAAGAGATCACCCACTGCCAGACCCTAAGATTTTCTAGACACAGTGGGTAGGATTTGGTTCCCCCTTGTTTGTTGATGTACCATAAAACCAACATGTTGTCTGTTTGAATTGCAACCATACCAGAGGGGAGAGCATCCTGAAATGCCTGCAATGCTAAGAACACCTCTCACATCTCCAGGACATTTATGTGCAAATTGGCCTCCTTGAGGGACCACATGCCCTGGACTGTCCTTCATAGATAATGCCCCCTCACCCTATTTGGGAAACATCCATAGTCACAATGACCTTGGACTGTGGGGAATGAAGGCACATCCTTGAAGTATTTGGTCAGGCTGAATCCACCAGGTCAGGTCTCTTTTGCACATCTGAGTGATTCTTATCTGGTGTGACACTAGTTGATAAAGGACTGACCATTGAGTAGCCAGCATCCACTGTAGAATCCTCATGTGAAACCTGGCTAGTGGAACTAAGGTTATTGCTGCAGCCATCAAGCCTAGAGTTAGAAAGGCCAGACAGACTGGTATTGAGGTACTCACCATAATCTTCCTGACTTGTGATCTTATTGTCTGAATTCTGTGTGGTGGTAGAGAAGTGATGGTCAGTTTTGTATTCAGAATAGCTCCTATAAAATCCAACATCTGAGTTGGTTGTAGTTGTGATTTGTCATGGTTTATGGTTATCTTAGGAGGGTGCAAGTCTGGCAAACCTGATCCCTTGCATGTACAAGCTTATGCCTGGTTGGAGCAGAAATGAGACAGTCATCCAGATAGGGAAACACCCGGAATCCCTGCAGTCTGAGATGAGCTGCCACTACTGCCATGCATTTGGTGAACACCCTGGCGGCTATGGTGAGTCCAAAGGACAGTACTCCAAATTGGTAATGACTGGCTCCCAGCCATAGGTGTAGGTACTTTGTGGATCACCAGTTCATTTCTATGTGATAATAAGTGTCCTGAAGATCTATACAGCACATCCAGTCATCCTTGCCCAGAAAGGGTAGAATGAACTAAACTGTGACCATCAGGAACTTGGTTCATTGAACTGATTTGTTTAGATTGGTGAGATCCAAAACTGGTCTACAATCCCCTGTCTTTTTGGCACTAAAAAGAACCTT
Organism: Protopterus annectens; assembly: GCF_019279795.1. Classification (NCBI taxonomy): domain Eukaryota; kingdom Metazoa; phylum Chordata; order Ceratodontiformes; family Protopteridae; genus Protopterus; species Protopterus annectens. The sequence continues at coordinate 1,690,920,379 of NC_056725.1, read as the reverse complement.
GAGTAGGTTCCAGATCCTATTTGGTCTGGTGGGACCTCTTGGATGACTCTTTTTTCTAGCAGCTTTTGAATTTGAATTGCTGCTTGATCCCTCTGACTGGGTGGGAAGTCGGGTTTTTTTTCTTAGAGTTGGAGTTGGAAGGGAAAAGGGTATTATATAACCTCTGGAAATAATCCTCTGCACCCAAGTATCTTTTGTTAAGTCTAGCCAGGCTCTCTGGTGCAAGGATAAGTGCCCCCTGACTGTCTCCAGAGGTGGACAGTCACTTCTCCATTCAGGAGCACTGGTAGGGTTTGTCAAAGAAAGATTCTTGCGAACCCTGGCTTTGTGGGCCAATTCTGCCACAAGGGCATAGTCGTCCATTAGAGTTTCCTCCTCTGCCTCTGGAGAACCTCCTCTATGTGTGTCTTGGAAAGAACCTTGAGACCTTTTTGAACCACATTTTCTGGCTACTCTGCCGATTCTTGGAATAGGATCTTTGGGGAGCCAAAAAACATACGCCCATGGCAGACAAGCACTTCCAATCCTTCTCACACCTGGACAGTGCTTCCTTTACTTTGGGGCTAAACAGTGTAGTTCCGTCAAAGGGAGCATTGACAAAAGAGGACTTAAATGGCTCCGCAAAATTGCACAAGCACATCCAGGCATGTCTCCTCATGGAAATGCCTGAACCTGCTGCTCTTGAGGTTCCTTCCACTATGTTGGAAACTAACCTTATAGAAGAGCTGGATATAGACTGTAGGGTTGCCAACTGAGATGTTACAGAATTTTGAACCTCTTCAGAAATGGCTCCTGTGAGAGTATTTGACAACTCCTTGGTCAAATCCCTCTGAAGTCTAATAAAGTGTACCAAATAGGTCACTGGCCTTAGGGCAAAAGTCACTGAAACAAAGACATGCTTCCCTAATCTGTCCATTGCCCATGACTCCCTGTTAGGGGAATGGACAGATAAATATTCATCAGCGAGTTCTTTTTTCATGGCTGCTGCTATGACTATGGTATCAACTGAAACCCCTTTTCCCCAGAACTGTCTGTCCTCAGGTGTTGCCATTAACCTGTCTGATCTATGAAGTATGGATTCTATGGAGTTAGGCACCTTCCACGGCTACCAAGAGATCGTATCAATGGACTCATTGGCAGGCAGAGTCATCCAGGAGATAGAAAGTCCAGTATTGAAGGCCTCAAGGAGAACAGATTCCTTGGACATAGGGTTAGAGGGAGTCAAGCAACCTCTCTATTTCAGAATTTCTAGGATTCTCCATAAGAGACATCATCAGGAGGTGACCGTGGGGACCCTTCACCTTCATCAAAATACGTGTCTTACATGATGGACTCCTGTGGGGAATCTACATACTTCCTCTTACACACCCTCTTCCAGGGCACCTCCTCAGTGGATGCTCTGGGATGTATCAGAAGAGGAAATCAGAATTCCCTAAGGGGAAAGCTAGGTCTTTGGTACTGGATGCCCCTGCGGAGAAAAGTGGAGAGGTTCTTGGCACTGAAACAAGACGGTAGCATATCTAGGATCTGAGGGGAAAGGCTCCATCAGATCTGCTGAGGCATTGAAAACTCTATTCACAGCCTTGAAGGCAGAGCTCGAAGGAACGGAAAAGGAGTTTTGAGCTGAGAAGATGAGCTTCTGAATCATCACCTCCCTCCACTCTGACAGCAATGCCCCAGAGGTGGAAGCCAGAGCTGAACTGTCCAGTGTCAAGGAGCTGAGGTGCAGAAACAGCTCCAAAAACTTTGGAGTTGAGTGCTGCACCCAGGATCTGACAGGCAGACTTCAGCTCCAAGATCTCTGGATCCGAGTGGGCTGGAGGACTCAGAGAAGATCTCAGATCTGAGGATATGGAAATCCTTGTCCCCGAGACTGACAGATCTTGGTAGTTAGGATCCTGGGATGCCGAATCAACAATAGGTGTCAGAGAAGGAATTTGCAAGGGGGTGTTGTGTAAGGCTGGACAACAAGACCCAGAGGGATAGGCACCGGAAGGAAACCAATCTGCCCCTGCATCGACAGAATCTTCCTTACCACTCTGTCGACATCTTCTTCTGTGAGACTTCTGGATGAACAAGTGGAATGTATGGATAGAGATGTCAGTCTTTGCAAAAAGGTTTGTGGGAGCCTGCCAGGGAGTGGATCCATGATTGAGCAATACCTGGTGCATGGAAGTGAAGGCATCTCTACAAGTTCTGTCTGATCCAGTTGTTTGGGATTTGTCTGATCTGATTCCATCAGGGTTGGATCCGGTGGAGTTGAAACTGTCTGCGCCGATGAGTCAGAATGTTTCTGCACTCTCAGTTTTTATGGGATCCAGGGTTGAGACCAGGTCTTTTAGACTTCTCTTCCTGGAAGATTCAGAGGAAGAAGATTTTGAAGATGAAGGCCTTGGTTGGGGCAATTCTGATATGGCTTCTCCAAAGGAGGATGGCAAAAGACCCTTTAAAACTAACTTGTTCTCATGTTTAGTAAGAGTGAGGGGATTGAAGTCATGGCAAATCGAGCAATCCTCCTGTAAATGAAGAGGGCCCAGGCAATAAACACAAAGAGTGTGGTCATTGGAAACTGGCAATTTATGTCCACATTTAGAACATTTTTTTAAAACCAGCAGGTTTGTCAGCCATAATGAACAAATGCTAACAACAACAACAAATGAAAGAAGTTATATTAAGAAATTAAGTATGACAAAGATGTTTTTTTTTTACCAGAAGAGAGAGTAAGGGGATACCAGCAATTGTATGGAAGGGCTACGACAAAGTACAGAGGGAAAGATACTAGCGATAGTATCTAAGAAGTACCAAATACTATAGAAAAAGTGGAAAATGGAAATATAGTTAATACAAATATGAAAGGTAAGAAATACTAAATAGTAATTTGATAAAAGAGACAAAAGAGAAATAAAAGAAATAGAAAGAAATATTACTTATAAAAATCGTACAACTCGAGAGAGATGATATACCCCGGGGATCACTTCTGTGGCTCTGCTCCACAGTGGCACAGGAAGATAATTTTCTTGGGTGGTGAAAGCCAGGGTACCTTTGGCTAGGCTTATATAGGCCCTAGGGCCAGTAGCCTAGTACCTACCTATAAACCTATGAACCTAGTGTTAGCCTGAAGTGGCAAACAAGATCTGAGGTAGTTGGGGGGTGCATTATGGGTAAGGGAGAAGCTTGCGAGATTTGGTTACCACGAGCTTTAGCAATGGCTGAATCGGATCCGACGGTTCAGCTCCAAACCCACTTGTTGTGGATAGAATGAAAATTGACAACATCAGATTCAATATTATTCCAGTCTGTTTCTAGTAAATTTAAGTCCCCAGCCCCTATTCTTCTTCTTCCCTCCTGTGTTTCATACAAGAAATGTATGAATTCCACTATGTCATCAGCACTTGACTTTGGTGGTCTATAAACTTCAACGATTGTTATATGTTCCAGGGTTGTCTTTATTGTCACAGTTACATAATCTATAGTATTGGTTTTATCATTAAACATGTAATACAGGTCTCATAAATATGTTTAATTCCAATCATAATACATCCACCTGATATTTTTTTGTTAGAATGTCTATGACAGTAAAAACAATTATACCCTGACAGAACTGGTTTCTAGTCATTTTTCTTTAACCATATTTCACAAAGTATTAATCAGTGTTGGAATGTAGCAAGTTTTCCAATAAAAAAAAAACAAAAAAAAAAACTTATTATTAATGCCCCTAGCATTAACAACTGTGAGGATACATTAAATGTTGCTATCTGTGACCTGCTGTTAAATTTGTGACCTGGCAAAAATCCTGCCTTGTGTTTGCCAAATATTGCAAAATATCTGCTGCAAAAATTCTCTTCCTTCATCTTAAGTGCACACCATCCTGTCTGAACATGTGTGCCCAAAATTAGGTGTGGATTCTCTATACATTTGTTTTTTAAAGCAAGACGTTTTTCATTAGGTATTTACCCCAAAAATCTTTTCATTCAAGGTGACCCATCTCTCTATATGTGAATTGTATAAAATATGTCTTACTATATATAGAAGCTATGCTATCTAAGAGGGCTGTATGTTTCCTACTAACAGTCAGAGAGTCCTTGCAGATGAGATCATTTACACCGACATGAATAAAAACGGATCCATACTTCTTTACATTAAGGCGTTCTAAGGCCTTTCTCACATACTCTATTTTAGCTCATAACAAGCATAACACTATTCGATGTTCATTATCTTCTCTGCAAATGTATCAATTCCACTAATAGCTGAATCTCCAATTACAAGAATATATTTTCTGATCAGATATAAAAAATATTAAATGACAAATTCGATAATATCTGCTTTATCAATTGTTACAAAGGAATGATCTTCATCACCATTAGTCTTATTAATACAACTTTCATTGCTTATTACATTTCTAAGCATGCAATTCTCATCCAGCTGGCTTTGTACATCCACAGCCATGTTGTCAATGTCTGTCTTTCTTCTCTTTTTTCTTACAGTAATGTTCTTCAACCCATCCACATTCAATTTTGATTTCTTCCTTTTCTGCTGCCCCTTGCCTCTTTTTTCTACCTTCTCTTTTGAAAAAAAAGATGCCTTTTTCTGTAGACTGAAGGTTTTCTGATAGAAAAATGTTATCATTCCCTGTAATCTGTGTGTTACATAACAAAGCAGTGTCCCTTTTATGTATTATATTTACTGTACAGATATTTATCAGTTTCTTTGTCTTCCTTGTTAATTGCTGTGAACTTCTTCCTTTATTTATTTTATTTCCTTCTGAATACTGTGAATCCTCAGATTACTGAATACTTGTATCCAGAATTCCAAGGTTTTCAGGGGCATTGTCTTGTTTCATAGGGTTTGATTAAACTTTGCAGGCAATAGACACATCCTTTCCTAAATGTGTTCTGTTTGCTCTTTGTTTAACATTATCTCATCAGTCCAGTCCTTAATATATGTAACAACAGTTCTCCAAGCCGTGACGGTTACACAAGTGCAATCATCATCAAGTCTAGATTTACTAATAATGGTAAGCAAATCATCCAACTTTTGACACGAGGAACACAGATCACCAGTTTTATCGGGTGTTACCTGTAAATATAGATAGCATTTATTACACTGTACAAGATATCTGTGCTTTAGCAAATCATTAATGACATAGCATAGTAATTTAAGGAATCCATATTCAGCTGCAAATGAATAAAACATTCTAAAAGAAAAGAAACATCAAAATCAGTTACCACAGAATTCAAATAGAATTTAAATCAATTTCTATGAGAAAAACACACAAACAATCTACAACTAGACACTAAAATAAGTACAGTAAAGCTGTTGCTGTAACTGTAGTTCTGCAAATCATACAAAAACTGGAATTTTGTTACATTTGCAGTCATACCACTTTTTAACAGTAAAGATCAATAAATCATAAACCAAGACAGGATTGTTTAGATAAATTCTGGACTGTCCTCTCTGTAGTCTATGTGAATTTGTAGCTGACTAGGCCTTGTGGGATGGCTAGAGTTTGCCTACCTAAAATCTGTCCCTTTCTAACAATTTACAGTGAAAAATTAAAAGTAGAACAAAAATAAATCAAAGTAAATCTTCTTATCTACAAGCTATCCCTTCTGTCATAGAAACAGTGAAAAACAGTGGTAAAATAAAATATAAATTCAAATAAAAACTTCTCTTACCAAGCTACTGCACTGCTAGTCACAAACTGATAACAGGATTGTTTAGAGAAGCACTTGGTACTGAGAACCTTCAAAGAACAGAATCATCATACAGGAAAACAAGTTCAGCATTAGAAATAACATCCAAAACTGTAGGTCACTTAACCAAGCTGTGAAGCAGATGCATAAAATTAACCTAAACCTATGAGAGTTGTTTTGTAGTCACGGATATGTGGTTTCCCAATAAAGGACCTGACATCACGAATATGCAGCTTCCCAATTTCTCTACAGCCATTTTGATGATGTGGGTATATATACTGAGACAATGTAATAATTGTCTAATGTTCACTGACAACCATTTAATGCTGAAAGAAACAAGTACAGTACGCAAGAGATATATATTCACAATTTCTCTAGAGGCAAAACTCTTGCATAAAAACACTCATAGTAATCCGTTTGTATGGAGCACTCATGTTACACCCACCCCACATAGTACACACCCCCCACACATAAACCTACTTATGTTGAGGCAGTTAAATGCAATCTTCCCGAATGCACAGATATCCCAGATATTCCACCTGCAAAAATTATCCTCTGCAAACCCAAAAGCACTCAAAAGCAATAACACCTAACCCTGCACATACAGCCACACCCAGTGGAGCCTTAACTACCAAGCCCATAAGGCAAGCCAATACATTACCCAGGGCTCTAGTCAAAGGGGACTCCATTGTACAACATGAAGATGCCCCACTCACCAGGCAGAATAAGGGAAAATAATGGTCAGTGCCTGTCAGGGGCCAGGATCCACCATGTTATACATCCACTCAAATCATTGCACCACAGGTGCCAGTATAATTCCATGTAGGTGTAAATGATTTGAGATGTGTCTCCTTAGGCTGTAATGAAGAGAGAGAAATTATGGAGCTCTCAGACTATGTGACACTGGCTGGTATGTGCCTAGCACTGAGCAGAATTCTACCTTCCAAACACCAACCCTCGCATGTACGGCTGCCCGGCCAACCAACCTTGTAGAAAACACCAAAAGCCAGCAAGATAGTGTCACCGTTTATTCAGAGGCAAAAAACCGGACAAAAATGTCCAAATTCAGAAACTCATACTAGTTTCGGCACCAGTCTTAAATTGCATGACAATCCTCAATGATTTGCAAAAATTGCGTGGTATCCTGAATTCTTGCTCTAACCAGGGACAATAATGGTTTTAGAAATTGGGTGAGAAAAGCAGACAAAGGTTCTGTGAGAGAACCATGGCCAGAAACTATAGGCCTACCTGGTGGATGTGTAAGAGATTTGTGTATTTTCGGTAATAGGTACAGAATTTGTCTAGCCGGTTCCTTCACCTGTAAATGTTGAACGAGCTCCAATACCAGCAAAGTGTATGACATCAAGGTTTTTGGGAATTGTTCCACCAGCTGGGTTATATATTTGGCTACATGCCAATGTAAATCATTCTATGTTGGCAAGACTTCACGTTCATTACGTATTAGAATTGGGGAACATCGTAGCGACATACGTAACCATAAGGCATCAAATGCACTATACCTACATACAATCAAACATCCCAGTGCTCAGTTTATGTTTACTATTATAGACAAAATTACTGGAAATAGGCAAAACCAGACAGGATGGCAAGGTATCCTAAGCCATAAAGAAAGATACTGGATCACACACTTAGGAGCCCTTTTTCCCCCAGGTCTCAATGACCATTTATAATCCACCTCACTTTTTGAAACATGTGTACATTACATGACACTTTATATATATTTTTCCTCATGCAATTTAAGACTATATTATAATTATGTGTATAAATCATATGCCATAATTTGTTTTAGATGATTCTAGTTCATTATTAGAACTTTAGCTTATGAGCACCTGTATTGTATGGGAATATATATCTAAACTAATAGTGTCATGTTGCTTTAAAATTAACTTGGAAGCCATATGCAAATGTCTGTATTTTTATTGGTCTATTATAATATTTAAACTGACGTTGATTAGGAATTTTTTGATGATTTACACTCACTGATGAAGGCTGGTGCCGAAACTAGTATGAGTTTCTGAATTTGGACATTTTTGTCCGTTCTTTTGCCTCTGAATAAACGGTGACACTATCTTGCTGGCTTTTGGTGTTTTCTACAGAATTCTACCTTCACCTAGTATAATGTCACAATATGAAGAGACGTTGATTGACTTTAATAACCGGCTTAGTTTTTGGTGTCATCTAGGGGGATACAGTATTTGTCAGCACAGGAGGACATGTTTAACAAACCATGTTGCTTTGCCAAGGATGGCCTGCACTTGTCCCCTCTAGGCGTTCAGTTATTGGCTAAAACACTGTCCTCCCCATAGAGCCTTTTTAGGTAATGCCAAATTGAGAAACTTTCCAACATATCAAAATCTACCCAGGGGAATCTATAGATGTTACTGCTCAATGCCAGGAGTCTAAATAAGAAGCTCCACTCCCTCCAAACTCTCCTCACCTTGGAGAGTGTGGACATCTGTGCAGTTACTGAGACATGGTTTACAGCCACAGCAAAGCAAGGCTTCAGTGCCTTCCACACATTTAGATTAACAACTGCACAGCCTGGGACAAAAGGGGGAGGTGTCTCAGTCCACTTCAGTAGCAATCCTAGCTCTGGCTTAGTTAAAATGGATGATGCACTGGAGCTCCTCCATGTCCAGATTACCATATTCTAGCAAGTTATAGGTCACCCTCTATGTCCCATGAAACCCACTTCTCATACTTAGATCTATTGGAGACACTCACCTTTCAATTAAATACCACACTCATAGGTGAATTTGATTATCACTTTATAAATTAGGAATCCAACATGACCCCAAATTTGTAGGTGTAGTGATTCCTAGACTTTGTAAACACAAACACCTTGGACTAGTTATTGCATACTCCTATTAAAGGTACAAACATACTGTACCTGGTACTCACGCAAGAGTGCTGGAACCGTAGGATGGGGGGGTGAGCACCCCCCCCACTTTAAATCTAGTCATGAATTGTGCCCCCAGCTCCTGGCTCAGATTTTTTTAAATAAAAAAGCTGTGCCAGAGAAAAAAGCGACATCAGCGACAGAGCAATAAGTGTGTGTGTGTGTGTGTGTGTGTGTGTATGTATGTATGTGTGTGTGTGTGTGTGTGTGTGTGTGTGTGTGTGTGTGTGTGTGTGTGTGTGTGTGTGTGTGTGTGTGTGTGTGTGTGTGTCTCCGCTAGTGCATGTAAGCCAGTGTTTGCAAATGCATGTATGTGACTGAATGTGAGTGCATGTGTATATGCAGGTGTGTGTGAGTGGCTGTATGCAAGTGTGCACGAGTGCTTTTATGCAACTGTACAAGTATGTGTAGATCACTGTACGCAAGTATGAGTGTATATGCAAGTGTGAGTGCATGTGTGACTGTGCGTTAGTGCTCCCATACGAGTGTGTGATTGCATGTATATGACTGTGAGTACATGTGTATAGGTTTATAGGTTCATAGGTTCATAGGTTCATACTAGGCTATCTGCCCAAGGGCATTTATAAGCCTAGCCCATAGTTATTTGGCTTTCGCCACCCCTTTAGTTTGAATAAAACTATGCCTATTATTTTGCTGTGCCTCTGTCAAGCAGTGACACTGAAGTAATCCCTGGGGTATATCTGCGATCCCCCATCCATTGGTCAAGATTCCTCTTGAACAAGGCCAGCGAGGTGCTCTGCCTCACATGTACCGGGATTTTGTTCCACAGCATAGGGAGTCTCTGGGTGATGAATCTGTCCCTCCAGCATGTTCTATTAATAACTGTGTCAAGGTTTAAGTCTCCGCCCTTGTGGTTCTGAGGGATCTAGATTTTTGAGGTGAAGCATATTCATCAAATCAGGGTTTGACATGGCCTTATATGTCAGGCACAGGTCACCACTGAGCAAGCGGTATGAGACTGAATAGAGCTGGAGTTCTTTCAGTCGGGCAGCATAAGACATATTTTGAGACCCTTTATCCTTTTGGTGAGGAACTTTTGGGGCCTTTCCAGCTGCTGCAGGTGTCTGGTCAGATACATTCCGAATGGGGCATTGTACTCAATCATAGGTCTAATGAGTGATGAGTACAGGGGGGCGATGACCTCCCTTGATCTAGATGTGAATCCCTTCATGATCAGGTGGGCAATGTAAAAGGTTGTCCTAACTACTTTAGCAACATGAGTGTCAAACGAAGGCTACTGTCAACCTGGGTCCTCAGATCCCTGATGACTTCTTCTGTGCTCAGTGGATTGCCACCTATATGGTAGCTAGGGGTAACCTTGTTTTTCCCGAAGGGTATGACTATGCATTTCTTGGCATTTAACTTTAGGCCATGGCTCTGGCACCAGTTATCCGTTTCTGTGAGGCCCTTCTGAAGGATATCTGTGTCAGATGTGTTTTCGACTATGGCCCAGTTTGCAGTCATCTGCAAACTTTGTCAGCCATAACCCTCCTGTGTTTGCTTGCACTTCAGAAAAGTAGATGCCGAACAAGAGTGGACCCAGGACTGAGCCCTGTGGGACACCACTTGTGACAGGCTTTGAGTCTGACATGGCTCCAGCAACTCTGACCCTGTGGGTTCTGTCACTTAGCCAGTTTGCAACCCATCTTGTGATGTATGGGTTTACATTCAAGCTGATGAGTTTTTGATGATACCTGAGTGGGGTATTGTGTCGAAGGCCTTTGCCAGGTCAAGGTAGGCTGTATGGACTGCCTTTCCCTCATCAATGGCCTTGGTGACTGTCTCAAAAAAGTCAACCAAGTTTAAAAGGCATGATCTGCCTTTGACAAAGCCAAACTGGGTTGGATCCAAAGTCTGCAAGTTCCCTATATCTTTATTTATGAGTTCCATTATGATCCTCTCCATGGCTTTGCAGATAAAGCTTGTCAAGCTAATGGGACGTTAATTTCCAGGGTCGGTGGAGGCACCGCCCTTGTGAAGTGGGACCAGTATATGTGAGTGTGAACAGGTGCCTGTATGTGAATATGTGTGAGTACGTGTAGGCATGCATGAATGTGTAGAGGGTTCAGAATTAGACTCCTAAATAAGGGAGGTTGAGCCAGAGAACATTATTTTTTTTTTATTTTAAAGCATGCATACCTCTCAACTGTACAGAGTTTAGCAGAATGTCCAGATTTTTGCCTCATATTTTTTTGTCTGTTCTCCTTATAAAATTTGTGGTTTTCTGGCAAATCATTGAGGATTGAGATCCCTAAATAATGACATGAATTTGAGTTTCAGACTTCATTTCCTTCTGAAAATGCATGCTAACACAAATCCTGTTATTCTAACAACTTTTTAAGTTTATAAGAGCAATATTAAAAATGTATTTCTACTTCTGGCCCCTTGTCCTACCATTACTTTAGGCTTTAACTAGATTTCTTGTGCTAAGCTGAAGTTGAGAGATATTCACAGCCATTCAGGGAAAATTATTAATTTCACTGAAATATTCTTTTTTTCAGTTAAAAGAAAAGCTATCAATGTAAAATTCAGCAAATATTACTCAACAAATGCATTTATTCATTTATGTTATTTATCTTTGTTTACTGGGAAAGTCTGACTGGGTAATAGCCATTTTCAGTGGAGGCCTGGGGGAAAAAGCTCCATTTGCTTACATTGCCTTATACCAAGTTCTAGTTAAACACAGAGTTGTTACATTTCTATTTACATTTATACATAAACAGTAGTTATATTTATACATTCTAAGATTTTACAACGATGGAAGTTACAAAAGAGAAAGCCCACATGCAACTTAGTGGATTGTTTTGTCATTTCAGTTAGAGGTTGAAAGTATGTATTTGGAAAGTATCTTACAGTGAACACTAAATCTTAACCTGGTGATGAGCATGTGCAGGACCAGTACTGGTTAAGATGTTGTTTAAGCAGTGATTGAGAACTATCAAGTTTGTCAGAGAGTTTTATTTGTGTGGGGATACTATTCCAGAGTTTAGCAACATATTGAGAGTAGAGTGGTCTCCTGCAACATTGACTTATTTGTAAGTAATAAGAACTTGCTACTAGAACGGAGGTCCTTGCTGGAGAGTAGGGCGGTAATACGTTTTGTAGTGCAGGGTATTTTTCTGGGTGATGAATGAGTTTTTGTGCTGTAGTTAGTTGTGAGTATTTTAGGTAGTTGTACAGTTCAAACCAGTTTAATTGATTTAAACTATGACAATGGTGGGTCCTATGAGTGAGTTTGCTGGCAAATGTAGCTATTTTTTTGCAGAAGGAGTCATTTCTGTGCAAATTCATCATATCAGGAAACCAGCTCCTTTTTATTGTGAATCAGCAACTTCAAATGATTATAATATGTCAGTGCATGGGAAATGTGGTGGTTTTCACCACAAAGAAATAATATTTGGTGTGTTTAGTGCTACTCAGGCAACACACTTTTATCTGAGTAATTGTCAATAAATATTTTGTTACATCTCAAAGATCATCACTAATCATTCTTAGCTAGTAGAAGTTACTCATATTTTTTATAAAAATGTATATTTGCCTATGTCTTAAGTGATACTTCAGTAAAGGTTACAGGCCAGATGAATTCACTCAGTTTAGTACACAGACTATTTATTAAAATAAAAAAATAACTTCTGCAGTAAAAGTTAACAGCAAAACTTCAAACTCGTATACTATTAAGAGCAAGTAACACTTGATACAGTTTTTTCCCCTCAGCATTCTAATTAAGACTCAGAGGAGAGCTTGTTATCCGAATCTCCCTATCAATTATTCTGTTTCCTATTTCCAGAATGTGCAAGTGTATTCAGTGGGAGACAACGGAGGTTTCTCAGTCTTACAGAAAATACTATCAGCTGTTACAGAAGGAATTTCTAGAACCTTTATCCATTTCCCCAGTTCTGTCAGCTCTGGAGGAAGTGTATGTCACTGCCTGCAATTTTCCTGATACTCAGCCTCCTGCCCCTAAAACAGCAAATAGAATGATAAAGTTCCTCAATTTAAGTTTTTATACACTCTTTTCAAATATGGCCCAGCAGCTATAGCTTTAGTTAATCCAACCACTGCCAGACATTTTAACTCCAATCCTTCCCCTTTTGCCAAGGATGGTAAAACAATGTTTAAGTTGGGGAAAAGTGTTTGCTTCTGCAACTTTAATTTTTATAATTTTGAGTTGTCAGGCTCATATGTTAAAGTTTATTTGACTAACTGTTAAAATATGAGCAATGTTTTATCTGCAGTCCCTCCCTGTGACGAAAAATCCACTTTGTGTGGTTTGGTTTCTTTTATTTTTCAGGTCACTAGTCACTTAAAGTGTGTTTATGACTGCAGATGCTACATCCAGTGAGGCTGCCACTGGTACTGTGTTGAGGAGGTTTGCCTAACTTCATTCTCAGAACCTCCTAGAGGATGTAAAAATGAGCTTTTAAATTCACCTTTGGAGAGAGATTTTAGTCCCACTGTGCAAAGGGTATTAAAATGTGATGAGAGGGTTAAGCTGATATAGAAGGAATCTGTCGGATTGTTTTATCCCTCCCTGTCTAAATTTTCCAAAGGTTATTTTGCTCCCTTGTCCAAGTGCGGTAAGAAACAAAACAAACAGTCTGGTAAGCAGACCTTAAAAAACAATGGTGGGGAGGGTCCCTAAAAGAAAACAGGAACCCCCCAGAACAAAGAACAGTCAAAAAAGTCAGAATGGATATGTAAGGAAGAGCCTTGTCCCACTTTCCACCCTGGCATTCTGTTATCCCTTCCAGAAAGTCAGATTCCATTTCTCTCTGTTTGGCAACAGGTTGTCTCAGACAAATAGGTTCTGAGACTGAAAAATTGGGAAGAGATCCCTCTTTTGCAGGGAATCATTTCACATCCCAAGACCAAACCCCTGTGTTCCCTCCTATCCTACAGACCACACTTTATCAAGAGAGGGTAATAGAAGTTAATTTATCCCAGTGGGGAAGAGGTTTTCATTCAAGGATTTTTCTGATGCCAAAAAAGAAAATGCCTGGAGATCAGTAATGGGCCTTTTTCTTAAACCAGTTTGTGATAGTGCCCAAGTTCAAGATCCTTTCACAACACAATTTTTCTCCCTTCTTCCCCATTTGTGATTTTTGGTAAGCTTAGATTTAAAAGATGCTTATCATCACATTCCTACCCATTACGGCTTCAGATGTTTCTTAAGGTTTTATGTATCTCGATCACAATATCCATTTTCTGCCATACCCTTTGAATGCTCACAAAGTGTCTAGCTCCAGTTATAGCACATTGCAGGCTACATGGTATCCACATTTTTCCATATTTAGATATCTTATTTATCTATGCAGATTCTTTTTCAAAGTGTCAAGAATCTCTATCTTTGGTGAGAGATGTCATATGCAGGCTGGGATTCCAAGAGAACCTTCCACAGGAAAAAAATATATACATTTAGGTTTATTCCAGAGTTTTCCCCTGATCCCTCTGGTCTTACACATAGAGCCAATATGGACTGGGAGATAGCAATGTCTTCTGTGACTGTTGGGGTCCCCTTAATGTCTCATGGCATCTATGATTCTCATGATGCCTCTGGCAAGACTCCACATGAGAAAGATACAGTGGTATCTGAAGTCTCTTTGGTCCCAGCACCAACATGTTATCTTTTCAGATTCCAGGTCTGGGATGTGTGAGAAGAGAAATCACTTGGTGGAGACATCAAGTACCCTGAATCCAGATCTCTCCATTTTCCCTCCTGCTCCAAAGCTGTCAGTCACCACAGTTACCTTGCACTTTGCTAGGGGGATACAAGTGTAAGGTATCAGGAACAACAAACACAGGCACAAGCACAGAAATGTAAAGGAGGACAACAAACACAGGCACAAGCATGTAAATGTAAAGGAGGACAACAAACACAGGCACAAACACATAAATGTAAAGGAGGACAACAAACACAGACACAAGCACATAAATGTAAAGGAGGACAACAAACACAGGCAGAAACACATAAATGTAAAGGAGCACAACAAACACAGAGACAAGCACATAAATGTAAAGGAGGACAACAAACAGACACAAGCACATAAATGTAAAGGAGGACAACAAACACAGGCACAAGCATGTAAATGTAAAGTAGGACAACAAACACAGGCACAAGCACATAAATGTAAAGGAGTGCAACAAACACAGACACAAGTACATAAAAGTTAAGGAGGACAAGAAACACAGACACAAGCACATAAATGTAAAGGAGGACAACAAAGATAGACACAAGCACATAAATGTAATGGAGGACAACAAACACAGACACAAGCACATAAATGTAAAGGAGGACAACAAACACAGACACAAGCACATAAATGTAAAGGAGGACAACAAACACAAGCACAAGCACATAAATGTAAATGAGGACAACAAACATAGAAACAAGCACATAAATGTAAATGAAGACAACAAAGATAGAGACAAGCACATAAACATAATGGAGGACAACAAACACAAACACAAGCACATAAATGTAAAGGAGGACAACAAACACAGACACACGCACATAAATGTAAAGGAGGACAACAAACACGGGCACAAGCACATAAATGTAAAGGAGGACAGCAAACACAAACACAATCACATAAATGTAAAGGAGGACAACAAACACAGGCACAAGCACATAAATGTAAAGGAGAAGTTTGCCTTTATCAAGGCAGTCGACTCTCTAAATATCTTGTGGTCCCCGGGACCACTTCAAATTGTTAGAGATAATGCCACAGAGAAGTGGTACATAAAAAAGCGAGGGAGAATCAGGTCTTGCCTCTTTTGCAGATGAGACATGCTATCGTGACATCTAACTTTACAGCAGAATCTCACTCTACTTCCTACATTTTGTCAGAGCAAAACTGTGTG
Source organism: Protopterus annectens (assembly GCF_019279795.1). Taxonomy (NCBI): domain Eukaryota; kingdom Metazoa; phylum Chordata; order Ceratodontiformes; family Protopteridae; genus Protopterus; species Protopterus annectens. The sequence goes on along the minus strand of NC_056725.1, from coordinate 1,690,904,884 downwards.
GCAGACAAGCTGGGCAGGGCAAAGGCAGACCTTCATGAATGGAAACTAGATCAGAGGTATTGCAAGATCTGATCCATCTGTGGGCAGTTCCTCAAGTAGGTCTTTTTGCCTTCCCAATGAGCAAATCAGCTGACAAAATTCTGCTCCAAAACTTCATGCAAGAAGGGCTGGAAGACAGATGCCTTTTCCTTTCCTTGGACAGGAATACTCCTATATGCTTTTCTACCCTTTCTGATATTCAGGGTAATTCTGAAGATTCAGAACTGGCTCAGGCAACAGTGGTTATCCCTTCTTTTGGAATTGGCCAGGGGCAATTACCACAAATTTCCTCCCAGAGTGGATCTAGTCACACAAGAACAGAGACGAAAAAGGTAATTGGGAACATATTTTTTCAGATTGTGATGAGTTGGCAGACTTTAAAAATTCTCTGCAGGCTACTCTATCAGAAATACTGGGTGAGCAAATGCTTTTTTTGATCTGTGATACAGAATTGGAATTGCCTAGACATAGCAAGTTCTTGCTGAGTTTAATTCTGGTGGCTGCCAAAAAATATTTACTAGAAAATGGAAATAAAAGTCTAAACCAACTGTACTAGAAGTAGTAAATATAGTAACAGGGATAAAACAACTGAAAGTGGGAGCTTTAGAAAAGGGTAGGAACAAATTGCAAGGGGAAAAATAAGAATGGTGGGAAAAATACATGCAGAATAATGTTTTGAAGGAGAAATGAGGTTCAAGGGAAGGGAGTAACTGAACATGCTTTGTAATGTTTGACTGACAATGACTGGATAGATTATGTGAGGTACAACTGTTGAATCCTACACAAATGCACTTTATAAGCACTTACACAAGTGCATGGATCATGCTATCCCTAACAGAACCAAGATGCTATCCTCCAAAAAAAGGAAGCCAATAAGTCCCCTGCCATAAACAAACTCTACAACAGAAGAAAGAAACTGTTGCAAAAAAGAGTAAAATCCCATGATTGGAGGAACTCCCTGGTCAGCCTCAGTAAGAAGCTGAGATCCCTCATAAAATCCTCCAAAGCTAGTTATGAAAACAAAATTGCCACTGATTCTAAAGACAACCACAAATCATTCTATAGCTATGTCAAGAATCTCAATGGCAACTCTCAGATCTGCTCTGAGTTACAGCACAATGGCACTAAATATACAGAACAACTGATATTGCCAACATTCTGGCAGCTAGGAAAAGTGCTAACTTTACCCCCTCTCACCCCCTAAAGGGCCCATCTCTATACCAGAAGAATACAAAGTTCCTGTAATCATGGCTTCACAGGTAAAAAACACACTCTCCAAAGCCAAGAACACAGCATCCATGGGACCTGACAACATCCCAGGCTGCGTTCTACATGAACTACAGAACGAACTGGCACCCCACCTAAGTACCATGTTTAATCATAGCCTCACCTCAGGCTTTGTGCCCGCTGAATGGCGCACAGTGATGGTTATCCCACTCCACAAAGGGGGAGCCACCACAGACCCCAGGAACTACCGCCCCATTAGCATGACGAGCCTGGTCTGCAAGGCCATGGAACATATCATCATGGAACTTATAAACAAAGACATTGATAATCTCCAAACTCTGAACCCCACCCAGTTTGGGTTTGTAAAAGGCAGATCATGTCTCCTAAACTTTATAGACTTCTTTGAAGCAATCAACAAAGCCGTAGATGTGGGTAAGGTGGTTCATACAGCCTATCTAGATCTTGCCAAGGCTTTTGACACCATCCCCCACTCTGGAATTATAGATAATATCAATAAACTAAGCATAAATCCCTATGTCACAAGATGGGTTGCCAACTGGCTCACGGACAGAACCCACACTATGAAAGTAGCAGACTCCAAATCCAACTTCAGACTAGTGACAAGTGGAGTACCGCAGGGTACAGTCCTGGGTCCTCTCCTGTTTGGTATCTACTTCTTTGAAGTACAGGCTAACACAGAAGGTCTTTGGCTAACAAAGTTCACTGATGACTGCAAACTAGAAGCCATAATCGAAACTCCTAATGATGTGGACATCCTACAAAAGGGCCTCACTGAGACAGATGCCTGGTGTCAAAGCCATGGCCTCAAGCTCAATGCCAAAAAGTGCATTGTCATCCCTTTTGGTAAAAACTCTGTACCCATGAACTACCACATAGGTGGTAGTCTACTTAACACCGAAAGTATGATAAGAGACCTCGAGACACAGGTGGACAGCAGTCTCTCCTTTGATAATCACATTGCCACAGTAGTCAGGAAATCCTTCACAAAAGGTTTCTCATCCAGGAAAAAAGAGGTCATTGTTCCCCTCTACTCGTCACTCATTAGAGCTATTATAGAGTACAACACCCCTTTTGGTATGTACCTCACAAGACATCTACAATAACTGGAAAGGCCACAGAAATACCTCACAAAGAGGATTACCAGCCTCAAACGGATGCCCTACACAGACCATCTCAAAAAACTCCAGCTTTACTCTGTTTCATATCGCTTACTCATAGGCGATCTCTGCCTAACATACAAAGCTATGTCAAACCCAGAGCTGTTGGACATGCTCCACTTAAAGAAATCCCAATCCCTCTGAGCTACATGCTCTAGGGACCTAAACCTTGTCACCACAATAAACAGAACATGCTGGAAGGATAGATTCCTGTCCCAGAGACTTCCCATACTCTGGAACAAACTACCTATCTATATCAAACAATGCTCCCCATTAGCACTCTTCAAGAAAAATCTTGATGATTGGATGGGAAATAGGTAATTCACCCCAGGGATCACGTCTGTGTCTCTGCTTGGCAGGGGCACAGGAAAATAATTTTCTTGGGTGGTGAAAGCCATGGTACCTTTTTGGCTAGGCTTATAGAGGCCCTAGGGTCAATAGCCTAGTACCTACCTATGTATAATGTCTGCAATTAGATGTCAATATGGTTTGTTTAGATTTATATTTGCCTTCGTCATAAGTGACAGTTTAATAAAAGTGTTTCTTGTTTAAAAAAAAGAAGAGGGACATTTTGTATATCCCAACCCCAAACAACTTTAACTGACTGCCTGGATCTTAGGGTCTTTGTACCTTTTAGGCACTTGTTACTGAGGACGTGCAGTAGGTACTAATGGGGGCAACAAAGCCCTCTACTTGAAAATCATATATTAGCAAATGGAAAATGTTTTCTAGTTGGTGCCAAAACATAAACTGAACCCACTCAGAGTAGGGTTTCACTTGTTTTACAATATTTATTTGAGTTGCTTTTCTATTTGCCTGTCTTACTTCTCTGTCAAGGTTCATTTGTTTACCATTTCAATATGTTTGCCCATGAATCCCCCTTTTTCAAGGCATACCCATATCAACATATTTTTAAAGGGGTTTTACATAAGAGATCTTCTAGAAAACCACTGGCTCCTCCTTGGGACATTCATTTTGTGTTAGAGAAGCTAACACTTGCTCCATTTGAACCAGCTCGTATGGCTGACTTGAGGTTCTTAAGATGGAAAAGTGTTTCACTCCTTGCTCTGACCTCTGCAAGAAGAATACCTGAGTTATAAGCTCTTCTGGCAGGTCAACCTTATTTTATTTTCCACAGGACAGGGTTTTCTTAAGAACTAATCCTTCTTTTATGCTTATAGTGGCATTCAAATTTACTTAAAGCCAAACTATCCATCATCCCCAATATGAACCTTAGATGTCCACAGACAGTTCATGTGCTACCTTGACGTTACAAAATTTTTCAGAACATCTGCTCAGTTGTTCATTTTTTTTAGTAAGGAGAAGGGACAACCTGTGTCAAAGCAGACTATTTCCAAATGGATATCTCAGGCTATTACCTTTCTTACTCCCACTGCAATAAAACTATTCCATGCAGTGCCATATTCTATCATGCCTTGGTTTCATCTATGGCTTTCTGGGAAGGGTTGAATTATCCAAGTATTCTAGAAGTAGCAACTTGGTCCTCTGTACATACTTTTACAAAGCATAAGCCAAATTCTTTCTGCAGGTCAGGTCTAGGTCAAGTTTTGCTAGGACCATTCTTCAGTACTTCCTAGACCTTTCTTCTGCTACCTCCCAGTTGTTCTAAGCTATGGTAATCTACCCATACAGCTTAGGCTATCTCAGTAATTATCAATATGAAGAACACAGTTGTGTAAATAAATTTACCATGGCAGTATATGTTCAAATGATCACTATTGCAGTAGCCGCTCCCTCCATCCACTCCCCCCGCCCCCATTTTTTGTGGGTTTTTTTTTATTCCCATGTGTAGGCATTTGATTTTTTTTTTGTTGTTGTTATTCATAGCAATGCCTCCTCAGGGCTCAGCCTCCCTGTCTAAGTTGGCACAGAAGCTCTGAAGGTTTTGACTCCCAAAACCTGTATTTTTACCCAGCTTAGCTCACGCTAATGGTTTGGGTGAGTTGAAGGTACCATGAAGCTTTGCAGGATGTAAAACATATAGCTTAGGCTACTGCAGCAGGGATCATTTGAACATCTACTGTTATAGTAAATTTAGCTACACAACTGTACTTTTCTACAACTCAAAATGATTAAATGCAAATTTGCATTTTATTTCAATATTATTTTCTACAGTTGGACTGAAAATTCATAATACACATTTAGGTTGCAAAGTCTGTGGCTGTGTCTATGTGTGTGTGTTCTTTTAATCAAACTCAGAAACCAGCATTTATTGTCCCCAACACTCTAGGACATACCAGAGGAAACGGCAGCATGGACTCTGGTTTTAGTCTATTTCTGACTATAGTGCTGACAGCTCAGTGTATAATTTTTATTCTGAATTTTGAAATTGTCAGCCTGCCTTCACTATATCCATTTTCACAATATAAAGTGTTCATTAGGCTGTCTGGACTATGGCCAGAAACCAACTGAAACCATAGAGTCCATGCCATATAGCAATTACAATTGTTGCTCACCATTATGTAGTTTAAATCATGAAATTGTACTCACTGCAAGCATTCTTAACCCTGGAAGATGCTGAAATTTGTGCAGTCCCAGAAACCTGGTTCAAAGTTGCGGACAGTACCCCAGCCATACCAGGTTACTTATCCTATCATACATTCAGATCCCAAACCATGGGCAGCAAAGCAAAAGGAGGTGGAGTTGCAATATATATTAAAGACATACACACCTCCAGGTTGGTCAAACAGTATGACGCACAGAAGATACTCCAGGTGCAGTTAACCATTGACAAGACCCCTATTTAAATCATAGCTAGCTACAGGCCCCCAACTTTGACTCAAGATGCCCACTCCACCTATCTGGACCTCTTCGAATCTATCAGGATTCAACTCTTTACCCTGATCCTGGGTGACTTTAACTATCCAACCATAGATTGGAAGAACAACTCATGCCAAAACACAAATGCCCAGAGATTCCTTGATTTCATCAATGCAAATGCCTTGGACCAGCTGGTCGACACCCCCATAAGAGGTGATAATATATTGGACTTGGTATTAACCAACATGAGTAACCACTGCAGCATCTTTACAGTGTCATCATCCATGGTAGGATCTGACCTCAAAGCAGTCACTTTTAAAGTCACCATCTCCCCCCAGCTAGGGTCAAACAAAAAAACTTCTCCAAAGCTGATCACAACCTCCTGAGGGAAGGTATAAACAGTTTCGTAGCTCCCTCCCCCTCCATAGGAACTGGCACATATATACAAACCTACACCAAAGTACTATACAAGCATTTATATAGCTACATGGAATCAGGAATACCCGACAGGACAAAATCCTCCTCCTCAAGGAAGAGTAAACCTGTCTGGTGGACATCTGCAATAAATAAACTGTATAATAAAAAGAAAAATAAAATGCTGTCCAGGACCAAGAAGGAGCAGTTGCTTAATTGGTAGCAATCTCTCCTTAGCCTGATCAAGCAAATAACAGCACTAGTGAAATCCTCCAAAGCAAACTTCGAGTCTAAACTGGCCACATCTACTGAACACAATCATAAGGCCTTCTTTACATATGTACACAGTCTCAAAGGAAGCACTCAGATCTGCTCAGAACTGGTGGTCAAGGGCACCACATACACAAACACCGTAGATATAGCCAACCTGCTGGCAGACACCCCTCTGCCCCCCCCCAATCAGTAAATCAGGACATCCCCAGCACCTGCCCCCTCCCCTTATCTCTAGGGACCAAGTCATCCCTGCCCTCTCAAAGGCAAAAAAAAAAATACAGCCTCCATGGGACCCCGATAACATACCAGGCAGCATCCTACAACTACTCAGGCAGGAACTTGCAGCACCATTAAGCACTCTATTCAACCAAAGCCTGAGTACTGGCTTCATCCCAGCTGAGTGGAGGACAGCCACTGTCATACCTTTGCACAAAGGCGGAGTGTCCACCGATCCAGGAAATTATAGACCCATCAGCCTAACTAGCCTGATCTGCAAGGCCATGGAATGGATTATCATGGGCCTCATTAACAAGGACATTGGCAACCTCCAAACACTTGATCCCACACAGTTTGATTTTGTCAAGGGGAGGTCATGCCTGTTAAATTTGGTCGACTTTTCTGAGACAGTCATCAAAGCCATGGACGATGGGAAGAAGGTGCACACCACCTACCTTGACCTGGTCAAAGCATTTGATAAACTCTCTCAACTAAGCATCAGTCCAGATGTTACTAGATGGGTAGCAAACTGGCTCACTGATAGGACCACCTAGTCAAAATAGGGGAAGCCACCTCAAGCATTAGACCCGTAATGAGTGGTCAAGTGGTGTACCTCAGGAATCGTTCTTGGGGCCTCTGTTGTTTGGGATATACTTTTCTGAGGCACAGACCAAAACCAGTGGGCTTTGGCTGACCAAGTTTGCAGATGACTGCAAGCTGGGTGCTGTCATCAATTCCCCTAGTGATGTGGACATCCTACAAGAGGGTCTCATCCAAACAAATGACTGGTGCCAGAAACATGGCCTCAAACCGAATGCCAAAAAATGCATCATTATCTCCTTTGGGGAGAGTGATGTCCCCACAAATTATCACATTAATAACAAGGTCCTAAACACACAACCCGTCATGAGGGACTTGGGCACCCAGGTTGATAGCAAACTGACTTTTGACCACCATATTGCCTCCATTGTAAAGAAAGCTGTCTACATGGCCACCTCAGTAGGAGGGGTATCTCATCCAGGGATAAGGAGGTCATAACATCCCTGTATTCTTCTTCCCTTATAAGACCCATTATTGCGTACAATGCCACTTTCCACATACACTTCACAAAGCACATGCAGCAGCTGGAGAGACCACAGAAGTTCCTCACCAGGAGAATCCAGGGCCTCAAACAACTGCCCTACACAGACAGGCTAAAAGCCCTGTCACTCTACTCAGTCTCATACAGACTCCTCACAGGTGACCTCTGTCTGGCATACAAAACAATCTCAGACCCCACTTTGATAGGACTGCTGCATATCCACAAGTCAAGCTCCACTCAAATAACCCACACATGTGACCTCAACCTGGTCTGTGACATCAATAGGACATGTTGGCGGGACAGATCTGTGTCCCAGAGACTCCCCCTTCTGGGGATTAGTCTCCCCTCCATGTCAGGCAGAGTACCTCATTATCCCTTTTTAAGAGCAACCTGGATAACTGGATGGGAACAGAAAATACACCCCTGGGATTCCACCTGTGTCCCTGCTGGAGAGGGGCTTTGGGTGCTAACTTGTGGCTAGGCTTATAAGGGCCTCAGGGCCAATAGCCTAGTAACTTCCTATGATCCTAAGTGTTGCAATGCCCAAGTAACACTCAGATACCAGAGTTTAAAGCTGTCTGTTAAAACCTTTGTCCTCCTTTCATTTAGTCTTTCAGATTTTTAGCATATAGGCAGTCTTTCTGAATGGTATACTCAAAGGCCAGGCATTCAGGTGAAAGTGCATGTCCCATTCATACTTGGAATGGAGTGATGAGAGACAGTAGTTTCATTTATAATTTTCTATGAAATGTTTGTGGGATTATTCTTAATGCAACAACAGTTGGTTGTATATGCAGTTATTCAATGCATATCATATGTGTACATCTTTTATCATAGTTAACAGTAGAAGAAAAAAAGTGAAAAAAATGCCTTGTTCAGGTCAATACATGTCCCTCTGGGCTTTCTTCCACCCAGCCTTCAACAGCTTCCAGCACCTCTGTACTTACAAATAATGGACCATGCTGCACCACTCCCAGTGTTGTGCCCTCTCTGCTAAGGTCAGACCACAAAGCAGTCTCCCTTAAAATCCAAATCAATTCTGTAACCCCAGCAAACCCTGTAACAGTTAGAAACTTCTCCAAGGCAAACTATTTTTATTAAGCAACAACTTGTCAAATATTCAACCCCCTCCAAACCCAGATAACATAGCAGCCTATGCAGAATTATTCACAGAAGTTCTATACAACCATCTTAATGACTACAAAGAGGCTGCTGTGCCCACCAGAAGTAAGCCCAAAACTAACTTAAAAAAACAAAACAAAACAAACAAACCACCCTGGTAGACAACAAAGAAAAAAATGTAGCTACAATTAGGAAAGTAACAACGAAAAAATATATAAATTCATCAAACTGAATAGACAACTAAGAGGACTAATTAAATCCAACAAAGCAAATTTTGAGGTAAATATAGCATCTCAGGCCAAGGAAAAGCATAAGGGTTCTTTAGCTATGTCCAAAACCTCAAAGGCAACATACAACAGTGTGCCAAACTGTTGAGAAATGGAACCATGTTCATGGAACTTGGCTATAATAGCAAATCTTTTGGCTGACAAATTCAGCTCCAACTTTTTTCCCCTCTCATCCCCAGCCAACCCTCCCACGAAATACCATCAAATATAATCCTTCCAATTAGCAGCAGGGAGCAGGTCTAAGATGCCCTTTCTAAGGCAAAGAATACAGCTTCAGTGGGCCCTAATACCATTGCAGGATGATTCCTAAATACCCTGGAATATGACCTATCAGGGCTACTGGTGTCACTATTTAGCCATAGCCTTTTCTCCCAATTGCCTGTTTACCATCAGATTTCTATAACCTAAACATGTCATTCATTCTCTGTGGACTAGACGTGGTTACTAAAAGCTATCCTCCAGGCAGCTATCAGAGTTTTTCAGTACTCTAGATCTCTCCCTTGTTGCAGCCTAAGTCACAATGGAGGCCCCTCTCAGCATGCATAGTGCCATGTATGCCCATTGCATGCTGCAGTGTGTACATACAGCTTGGTGTATGTTCATTCCTGTCCTTTACTTTGCATTTGCTGGGACACCAGGCCTCTTCTTGTTGTGGTCAGACTTGCAGCAGACAAGCTGCCATCTGTCCTCCCCATAGATTGGTAGGTCAACATAGTCTGCTCACTCACATCCTCTTCTCTTGGCTCCATTACTGGCTAGTAAGTACACTGCCTGGATGCCAGTGAAGAAGAAACTGAGAGAGCCTGAGAAAAGGTGAAGAGAAAATACTGACTGGGAAGAATCCTGGAACTGTTCAGCAAAAATCAGTTCAAGCGTCCAGTAATCTAGAGGGAAAATAAATCAAATGTGCTCAGAGTTGATTAAAATAAACAAAACACTGAAGGAGTATATCAACTCAAATGACAAAATGCTGGAAAAATGGAAGAAGCATTAAACAAATATTCAGATGAGCTGATAAAACTGCAAAAGTCAGAGGTCAAAATGAAGAAAAGACTGGCGGAATATGAGACTGTAAAAAAAGAGATGTTTCAAAAAATGTTAGAAATAGAGGATGTAGGGAAAACTGAGATTTTTCTGCTGTAGAAGAGAAATTGGAAGGAACAGAATGCATTAATTTTATGAAGGTACAGATAAGCAACTGCAAATGTATTCCACAGCAGGATTTGTTAGTTGAAAGGGCACATTGTGTGTATGGTCCAATCCTGCCCATGAGAAAGCAGCCAAGATCTGTATTAGTGAAGATGCAATCCTACCAGCAGAAACAGTTGACCCTGACAAAACTGTGACAGAAGGGCAAAGTTTTAAAAGTTGGAGACAGTAGATTGTTTTCCAGAAATCAGGCAATGTTGAGATGCAAGTGTGAGATTCAAGCTGCTGTAGCCATCTGTCTTCAGAATATTATTTTTCCTGGAGGATCAAAGTAATTTTTGATACAGAATAGGCTAAGGAGAAAATAGAAAAATCTATCCAACAAAAAGTGAGCTATCAAGAAGAAGGGGATTCTGCTTCTCATTCATCTGATAATAAAGCACATGTAGAGTCTTTGCCAGTAAAACCTTTTCCAATGTTCCAAAGGAATATCCTTGACACACAAAGAAAAGGACAAGAGTTGACTAGAAAAATCAAGAGTACCTTGGAATTGATCCAGAGTCTGAAGTTGGGAGAAGTAGATGAACAGGAAGAAGACCAGCAGCATAAAAATTTGTGAATATATGTGAGATTACAATGCAGCAAGAAGTTGTACAAGAAAAAGTGGAAAGCATGCACTTTTGTTGACTTTGTTAAACTTGTTTGGAAGGACACTAAGAGGGAAAAAAAGGAGTTTAAAAACAGGGTAGAAATAAAAAAAGAGATATAGTTAAGAAGTAACAAAAATTATTTAGAGGAGCTGACAAAGGTTAAGAAAAAGTTTTTTAACAACTACAGAGCACAAAAAAAACTTTTGGCAGAATGACTTAGGGAACAGAAAGTAGAAAGGGTTGTTGCCAAGCTTATGGTGGCTATAACTAGACAAATAATCAGAGATCCTATAGAGGCATTAGTGATATTTCAGAATTTTTAATGAAAATTTGTATAAAGCAGAGAAATGGGGAAATCAAGTAAAAGTACAAATGGAAATATTTATGGAAGACAAATATGCTAAGGTTAGAGGTAGACGAGGCACATCAATTAACAGTTAAGATAGGAGGAGATTATATAATAAAGGTGATGTATAATCAATCTGCAGGAAAGTCTCCAGGACTAGATGATATTCTGGTGTAAGTTTGGAAGCTAGGAGGGAAGAAGCTAATGAAGACATGGAAGGTTTTGTTTAATAGTGTTTTAAAAGGATGGGAAGCACCAACATCTTGGAGAAAAAAAGGTGTGGTGGCTGTAATGCCTAAAGACATTGAAGACCCATCCGATCCAGATTCATATAGGTCCATTTCAATTTTAAACCATGATTGTAATGTGCTTGTATCTACAATGGCTAAAATAACCACAAAACCTATACATATGGATCACTGTTTTTTTGTAGGGGAGGCAAACATTTGGCAATATTAATAGAACAATGATGATCCAAAATGAATCAAAATGTAAGAAAATACCATTGCAGTTGGTGAATCTTGATGCAGAGAAAGCATTCAACATAGTAAGCTGGGATTTTCTGAGTAGGACAATGGAAGCATTTGCATTCACTGATACAATAATAAGGTTAATTAGAAGTATATGTGAGGGATCACAGGAAAATATCAAAGTGAGGGGGTTCCTGTCTAAGTTGTGTCTGAAAAGAAGAACCAGGCAGGTTGTCCTCTCTTTCTCCTTTATTTGATTATATTTAGAAACGTTGGCAAAGAAAATAAGAGACTCAGAAATTCAAGGATAGAATTGGTGTGGTATTATTTTGTAACTGATAAAACCAGAGAAGGACATCTCAGTGTTGTGAAACATTCTAAGACAGCTCCAAGTTTTATTTGGATTTACAGTTAATGAAGATAAAAAAATGCTATAGTAATAAACTATGCAGCCACGCGTGTATTTGTTCAGCAATACCCATATTTATGGAGACGTGATAAAATTAAGTATTTAGGAGTATGAGTTAAAAAGGATTCCATTATGGCAGCTAAGGATATGCAGGAAAGGACTAAACAAAAGATAATACAAAAACTGAGAAACTGGAGGAGGCTCTTGCCTATGGATATGGATAGCAAGATATAAGCAGTAAAATGTTTTAGTCCCTTCAGTTTTATACACAGATCAAGGATATTTTTATCAACTAGGGGAGAAGTTGTGGATGATGCTTAATAAAGAGGTGAAGGATTTTATCTGGGAGGGGAAGAGGGCAAGATCAAGTGGGATACATTGATCCTTCCTATAGAACAAGGTGGTTTAGGATTACTGATCTGAATGGATATTTTAGAGCTGCACTGTTAAGCCTCTTGTACATAACACAAACAGAAAGCTACAATTCAATGTGGGAGGGGATGATGTTGAAGCAGGGAAGAAATTACAGAAATAAGGAGAGAGAGTGAGATTTTGGATGCAGATCCTTAAGTTGAATTAAAAGTCATGCAGCATATTATATTCATAAAGTAGCCAAAAGTAAGAATTAAGCCAACACAAGAATGGAGAAAGGAGATTCTGCTGCTAGGGATGAGTGCAATTAGGGGTACAGAGAATCAAAATGAGGGGATAGAATTTACTGGAGGAAGTGGGAAAGACAAACAATATACTGGGGACAAATAATTAGAGAGGGAAACATAATAGAATGGGAAGAGGCCAAGAAGTCATTTGGACCGCAGGCCAGAGATTGTCTTCCCTATCAGGGATTGATATCAGAGTATAGGCAAAGAGAAAGGGATAGTGGAATCCTAAGTAAAACCTGCACTTGTTGAGTTTTTAGTTGCCTCTAATACAGAAGCTACTGTTAAAAATGGATAATTAGTAGGGTATATAAACTATGCTGTTAAAAAGGGATAATTAGTAGGGTATATAAACTAATGGACAATAACTATAGCAATAAATCAGAGGAGGTTAGAAAAGATTGGGAATAGAGATTAGATAAGCAATTCACAAAGAAAGAACTGGGGACATATGCATGGCTCCCAAATATGCAAAAAAGTCTAGAACATTTAGGATTTTTGTTAGTTTGCATAAGTACTTTTATAACCAAAGCAAACTCCAAAGATTTTTTCCTCTGGTAGATGGCAAATGTTGGGGGTGTGATGGAGAAGAAAAAGATAATTGAGATAATATGTTTTAGGAGTGTAATGAGTTGGCAGACTTTAAAAATTCCCTACAGAGTAATCTGTCAGAAATACTGGGTGAGTAAACAAGTATAACTAAGTAAATTAGTTTTTTAAAGCTGGGATGCAGGATCTGAATTGCCTAGACATAGTAAGGCTTTGTTAAATTTACTTCTGGTGGCCGCCAAAAAAAAGCAATTGTGAGTTAATGGAAATCAAAGTCAAAACCAACCATATCTGAACTAGTGAATATTGTAAAAGAGATAAAAGAACAGGAGGTTGGATCTTTATAAAATAGTTGGAGCAATTTACATATAAAACATGGAAATTGTGGGAACAATACATGCAAAAATGTTTGGGAGGATAAATGAGGTTTAACAGAAAGCAGGAACTGAACAGTTTGTGTAATTTTAGATTGATTATGTTGTACAGAAGAATATATGTGAGTATTATGTTTGTAAATGTGAACTTGTTACAATGAGTTAACTTTGATATAAATGTAAGTTTGCCTATGTTACAAGACTTAATTTAATAAAGTTTTTTTTTATAAAAAAGAACACACTTCACACTGAACAATCACTGATTAGGGTTCTAGGCCCAGCTTCCCAAGCCTCCTTCCCATTTCCCCCAATTATCAGTGCCTTCTAGTGATGCCTTTCCTGCAGTAACTATACTTTGATTAAAGCACTGCACTCTAACACATAGGGAATTTGTAATATTTCCCAGTACTGCAGCTTTCTGTTCTGGCTCAAAGGAGATCCCTTCCACCATTCCAGATCACCTGACTAGGGTTAGTTTTCCACTCCTGGGAAATAAACCAAAAACTATAAATGCAAATGGTAATGTATACTAGGGCATGCTGGGTCAATCAAAAGAGTACACCAACAGCTAGTCATCATCACTCACAGTAAGTACCCTCATCAATAAATCAATCCACCACAAGCTTTTAAATGTGAATCATAAATAAAGGTACTTTACTTTTAAAAGGCACTGCATAATGCAGTTAAAAGATAAGTACGCAAAGAAATATATCACATTGAAAGAAGAACAATAACCAACTTAAATAGTTAATTAGTAGAATTAGTAGAATGCTTAAAAGAAGAATCTGTCTAACCAGCTAAATATTTCGTAGGTATATCTAACTGGAAGAGTAACTGATCCCTGTGCATACTGTCCAAAATTTTAATCCATAACAAGCAGAGACATAAATGCAGAAATAAACTCACTAGTACAGAGTAGCAAGGCTGTCCATATTCAGCAAAAATTGAAAATATAAAAATGGCTTACAGTTTGACAATCTCTGGGAAGAAAGTCATTCCATCTGACCACTGGAGGGATGCATTCTAATGGGTCCACAATGGGAGGCATGACATTAAGATGTCTTTCAAGCTCTTATCCTCTCAGTGAGCTACAGTCCATTGCACATTCCGGAAACTTTCAATGAGTTACTGTACTGGAGAAACCAGTTCTATTCTGTTTTAGTTAATGGGTTTGTTTTTTCCCTCTTGTCCAACAATTCCACAAAAGAACAAAATATGAAGTTAGAGATTCAGAGCATGGAATTTCTTACTCACTGTAGCTGCTCTTCCCCAAAAAAATCACCTCACAAAGTCTTTCAGTCATCGCTAGCTTTAGGCAACAGCAAACCCTGCAGTCGCTGCCCCCCCTGCTCCTGGGATGCCCCTAACCACAGCAAGTTATCTTAATCTTGATATTTTGAAACATCAGTCAAACCAACAAAATCTAGTACAGAAATCTTGTATACTTAATAAACCAGGTGGGTAATAACTCTTATTTATATCTGCTTTAAAATTCAAAGATATCTGTGGTTATAGTAACAGTGTTTTGTCAAGTAACAGCCTTCACAAGTCCATTAAATATTTTATCACTGACATAGTGTCCATGGCTTAGTTAAACCCTGCTGGTGGACATTCTCTTCATTAAAACTAACAACATAGGCAGCTTTAGGTACCTGCAATACCCGTAGCTGCAAAGGGCCCCCCTTAATCTTCTTTGACTGTGCAGTGGCCCCACAAAAGCTGCTGCTAGTTGGGGAAAATGAGAAAAAATGTGTTACTTTCCTGATTATGATCTTTAACCTGAACAGGGCTGTGATGTGACCCTGTTAGGATAAAGCTGATAATGAACATAAGCAAGGCAAGCGCCAGAGAGACCAGCAGCCCAGAGTGACCAGTCTCAGTGCAAACCTTGGATTTTAAGAAGAGCTGATACTTCTGATCTTCAGAGATGGTTTTCTCTTTCTGCGAGTTTTATAAACACTGGTAGAACATTAGATACTATAACTCTTAACTTTGCTGAAGAATTCAATGCAATACCAATAATAGCAGAATAAAGGCTCAAAATCAAGAGCAGGTTTTAAATATTACTCTGTTTCAATTAAAAAGTTAATAGAGTAACACCTTTTACATCGACATGCATTTTTGGACAGTAAGTATAAAACTCTGATGTCTGGATTTATTGACTGTCTGTAATCCAGAATGATTTAAAAGCAAATCAAACTTTTTACAAAGGACAGAGCAAAATTATGAGCAAGATCAGGGAAGGTCTCTGAAATCAGGGACAGTGACAGGTTTGCATAACTCCTCACTGAGATAACTAAAAGTGACTTAGTCCTGCTGCTATTTGATAACTGCTAAATGGCAGTCACTGATCTGGTGTGCCAGGACCAGTGCTGCACAGTTTTATTTATTTATTTATTATTTGTTTACTAGGAAAGTCTGACTGGGACAAAGCCCATTTTCAGAAGACGCCCAGGAAAAACATTCCAGATGCCTTTGGAATGTGGGAAGAAACTGAAGCACCCATAGGAAACCCATGAGAAAGAAGCTGTGAGGTGACAACACTGACTGCTGCCCCACTGAAAGTGTGTGTGTGTGTGTGTGTGTGTGTGTGTGTGTGTGTGTGTGTATGTAGTATATCAGTGATTTTTATCTGTGCACACACCCAATAATGCCAAGAAACAAATGAAGCTAACAAGTAATTATATTTCCAAAGTAAGTTATAAAATATATCACAGAACATTCAGACACTTAGATCTTCTAAGAGTCTTGGGGCCCAGCTCCCCAGACTGTATAAATGGATACAGGGGGTTTCCTTAATCATTCTTGACTGTGTGGTTCCACAAAAGCTGTTGCTGGTTGGGGAAAAATGAGGAGAAAAAACATTAATTTTCTGATTATGCTGTTAACTTGAACAGGGCTGTGATATGACCCTGTTAGGATAAAGCTGATAATGGCCTCTGCTATCAGCTGCACCCATTCTAAAACTAGCCCTGCTCAGATGCACGTGTACAGAAAGCTGTTGTAGGTTATGGGGGAGGGAATGTGTTGTTATTACTTCTTTAATTTTCATCACAGTTAAATCTTAAAGGTGTGCACCAACCCACTTAACTAATATATATATATATATATATATATATATATATATATATATATATATATATATATATATATATATATATATATATATATTCCAAGCTTGTTTTCTGCCTTTCCTGTAAGTAGTCTAATCCAGATACATATTTGCTGTATCCAGGACTGTTTGTAAGCTTCTGTGCCCCAAGCCTTTCTGTGTTGGAGGGAAGCCTTCTAGCTTATCAGTGGGAGTGGTAAGCACTAGGTAGCCTATCTACCACAAGAGTGGTTTCTGGCCCAGAAATTGTAGTTTATTGGCCATTTGGAAAGTTTTTCCATCTCTTTCAACTTTCTGGTTTAAAAGCCTGCATTTGCCCTTGCTTCCCACCTTCCCTGTAACTAGTTTAGCCCAGATACAGATTTGCTGTATCCAGGACTGTTTGTAAACTTCTGTGCCCCCAGGCCTTTCTGTGTTGGAGGGAAGTCTTCTAGCTTATCAGTGGGAGTGGTATGCACTAGGTAGCTTTTCTACAACAAGATCCAGATCCAGATTCTTAGTTTCAGCACTTGGATTTGCTTATCCGTGCTCAACACTTGTTCAGAACTTGTTGTAAGCACTAAATAAACTACAAATTACTACAGCACTCACCCTTCCTCATTACCTAGAGGAAAACAGTTTTGGTACTTACTTTCCTCACTTGCTTAGAGAAAAACAGCTCTTGTACTCACTTTCCTCACTTGTCTAGAGGAAAATATTTTTTTATTCATGCATGTCCAAGGGTCAGCTCCCAGTCTTCTCTCCTGTCTATCTGATGAATCTGGGCATCTTGGGGCAATGTAGCAATTGCCTCATGTACACAGACAACCCTCTCATCCTACCACCCAACAATACAACCTGTGAGAGATGCCCTTATCTAGCCAAACTGGGGGTAAAGCTCTCTCCAACCAAGACTGAACTTGATAGTCAAGAGGAGAAGGTAAACACTTGCACCACACCACACTCATCACATAGTCCCACTAAACCTACACCACAAAAATCCACACATAGAAACACAAAAATATTCACGGAGGCTCTCAATAATAATCTGCTCAAGCAACAGAGACCTCCAAAGCAGAAATGAAAGCAACCTCCCACCACCAACATAACCCAAATGACACATAGCCCACAGACTCAGTGTGCCACTCAACCACAGTCCATAAGGCAAAACAACGTACCCAACACACTAGTCATAGGTGACTCTATAGTCAGGCATACTGATGTCCCACTCACCAGGCTAAACAAGGAGAAGGTCACTGTCATCTGCCTGCCATGTGCCAGGATCTGCCACATAACCCACGCACTCAAGTCACTCCACAACAAGTACAGCTATGACTCTGTGATTGTCCATGTTGGTGTGAATGACCTGAGACGTACCTCCCTGGACTACATGAAAAGAGACATGGAAGAACTCTCCAATCTTGTAGCCCAGGCAAGTATGACCCTAGCCCTGAGTAGCATCCTGCCATTGCCCAGAATTATACTGCAGTACAAGGACAAAATGATTGACTTCAACAATTGGCTAAGCTTCTGGTGTCATTCTGAGGGGATCCAGTATCTGTCTGCCTGGGACAACATGGTCGACAGACCACGATGCTTTGCCAGAGATGGCCTGCACCTGTCACCCCTGGGATTCCAGATACTGGCAAAGGCTCTTGCCGCCCCTATAGTGCCTTTTTAGGCAAGGTTCAAATGACAAATTCACCACCATAACAGGAACAGGCAAGCAAAAACTGAGGATAATGCTACTCAGTGCTAGAAGTCTAAATCTCAAAATGCACTCACTCAAGGCACTCCTTAAAATGGAGAACATTGATGTCTGTGCAGTGACTGAGACCTGGTTCAAGGTTCCAGAGAGCACCCCTGCATTACCAGGCTATAACGCATACCACACTTTTCGGCCATCTAACCTGGACCGGAACACCAAAGGCAGAGGTGTATCCCTATTCATTAAGGATATCCACACCTCCAGGCTAGTTGCTCAGCATAATGCAGCCAAGGTTATCTAAGTGCAACTAACTCTGGGCAAAACTGCAATCCAAATTGTAGCTTGCTACAGATCCCCCACCATGCCCCAGGATTCCCACTCCTCTTTTCTTGATATACTGGAAAATATTAGGGTTCAACCAAACACCCTAATATTGGGTGATTTCAACTACCCCACCATTAACTGGGAAAACTACTCATGTACCAATACCTTCACTCAGCGCTTTCTGGAATTCATAAATTCCAATGCCCTGGATCAACTTATCCACACCCCCACCAGGGGCAACAATATCCTAGACCTAGTCATTACCAACATGAGTGACTGGTGTTCCACACCTGAAGTCAACTCCTCTTTGGTCAGATCCGACCATAAGCTAATCACCCTAGATATCCACATCCTGCCCCCACCCCCCATTAAGGAGACCCCAGTAAAAAAATTGTCCAAAGCCAACTTCATGCTTCTTAAGACAGAAGTGGTGAACTTCATGACACCCATGCAGATGGACAATACAGTTATGACTGCTGAATCCTACACAAATGCACTCTATAAGCACGTAAACAAGTAAATGAATCGTGCTATCCCAAACAGAACCAAGATGCTATCCTCCAAAAAAGGAAGCCAATCTGGTGGTCCCCTGCCATAAACAAACTCTACAACAGAAGGAAGAAATTGTTGCAAAAGAGAGTAAAATCTCATGAGTGGAGGAGCTCCCTGGTCAGACTCAGCAAGAAGCTGAGATCCCTTATAAGATCCTCCAAAGCTAGCTATGAAAACAAGATTGCCACTGATTCTAAGGACAACTGCAAACCATTCTATAGCTATATCAAGAATCTCAATGGCAACACTCAGATCTGCTCTGAGTTACAGCACAATGACACAAAAATTACAGAACCAACTGATATTGCCAACATCCTGGCAGATAGATTAAGTGCTAACTTTACCTCCCTCCCACCCCCTAAAGGGCCCATATCTATACAGGAAGAATGCAGAGTCCCTGTAATCACAACTTTATAGGTAAAAGCAGCACTCTTTAAAGCCAAAAACACAGCATCCATGGGACTGGACAACATCCCAGGCTGCGTTTTACATGAACTTCAGAACGAACTGGCTCCCCACCTAAGCACCATGTTCAGTCATAGCCTCACGTCAGGCTTTGTGCCCACTGAAGGGCATACAGCAACAATTATCCCACTCCACAAAGGGGGAGCCACCACTGATCCTGGGAACTATTGCCCTATTAGCCTGACGAGCCTGGTCTCCAAGGCCATGGAACGTATCGTCATGGAATTCATAAACAAAGACACTGGTAACCTCCAAACTCTGTACCCCACCCAGTTCGGGTTTGTGAAAGTCAGATCTTGCCTCCTGAACCTGGTCGACTTCTTTGAGGCAGTTACCAAAGCTGTAGACAAGGGTAAGGTGGTTCACACAGCCTATCTTGACCTCGCCAAGGCTTTCGACACCATCCCCCATTCTGGAATTATAGCTAAACTGACTAAACTAGGTATAAATCTCTATGTCACAAGGTGGGCTACCAACTGGCTCACTGACAGAGCCCACACTGTAAAAGTTGCAGACTCCAAATCTGACTTCAAACCAGTGACAAGTGGAGTACCACAGGGTTCAATCCTGGGACCCCTCCTGTTTTGGTATCTACTTCTCTGAAGTACAGGATGACACAGAAGGCCTCTGGCTAATGAAGTTTGTAGATGACTGCAAACTAGGAGCTATAGTCGAGTCCCCAAATGATGTGGACATCCTACAGAAGGGCCTCACTGAGACAGATGCCTGATGTCAGAACCATGGCCTCAAGCTCAATGCCAAAAAGTGCATTGTCATCCCCTTTGGTAAAAACTCTGTACCTGTGAACTACCACATAGGTGGCAGTATTCTTAACACTGAATGTGTGATGAGACCTTGGGACACAGGTGGACAGTAGTCTTTCCTTTGATAACCACATCGCCACAGTAGTCAGGAAATCCTTCTACATGGCACACCTCATCACAAAAGGGCTCTCATCATTGTTCCCCTCTACCCGACACTCATTAGACCCATTATAGAGTACAACTCCCCTTTTGAAATGTACCTCACAAGACATCTTCAGCAGCTGGAAAGGCCACAGAAGTACCTCACAAAGAGAATTACTGGGCTCAAACAAATGCCCTACTCTGACCACCTCAAAAAACTCCAGCTTTACTCCATAGCATATCGCCTACTCCGAGGTGATCTCTGCCTAACATATAAAGCTATGTCAAACCCAGAGTTGTTGAACATGCTACACCTAAAGAAATACCAATCCCTCTGAGCTACACGCTCTAGGGACCTAAACCTTGTCACCACAATAAACAGGACTTGCTGGAGGGATAGATTCCTGTCCCAGAGACTTCCCATACTCTGGAACAAGCTACCCATCTATGTCAAGCAAAGTTCCTCATTAACACTCTTCAAGAAAAATCTTGATGAGTGGATGGGAAATAGGAAATACACCCCAGGGATCACTTATGTGGCTCTGCTCGACAGGGGCACAGGAAATTAACTTTCTTGGGTTGGTGTAAGCCAGGGAACTTTGTTGGCTAGGCTTACGTTGGCCCTTGGGCCGATAGCCTAGTATCTACCTATGAACCTATGAACCTATGAGGTCATTATAGCTCGTGTTTGGGCTGAGGACAGTGTGGTCATTGTTTCTTTTACTTTTCTCATAGACCTCAGATGTGTACAGACAAGGTTACTATAGTTTGTATAGAGGCAGTGTACTGGCTAACAACATCAAAGCAGAATACATTACTGTAATCATTATTTTTTTCACTTTCCTCACAATCACACATCAGACATTTACAGCTGGCTGCCTTTGGGGTGAAGAGCGAGGAGGCATGGTATGTATATGTATGTCAGCAGTCACTTGAAATACATGACTGTGTCAGTTTGAACCTCTGCTTTCATCCCTGTCTAACACCAGAGAGATGCATAAGCAGTCTTTTCTGGGGGGGTTGGGAGGAAGGCAGTTCCCAGATGGGACCTGTGTATCCAGGCAGCAATTGGTTTGTTAGTTTATTGTGAGCTACTATTTTGTCGTCTTTGAACATTAAGCCTCGGGTACAACTTATGTCTTCCTCGAAAGAAAAAAAAAATAAGACTGAAATTCTTTTCCTACTCCTTTTTTTAGGCCACCATTGGATTAAAAGGCTGGGAAAATGCTCTAAAATATACCCAGAACATCTATAACCCTATGGCTTCTTGGGACCTGGCTTATCCTGAGTTATTTCCTAAATAGTTATTACTGTGCTGTCTTGGTCAGGAAAGGTGTATTGAAAGGGTGCAAGGAAAACTAAAGTTGAACAACAACACAATTTCTTTCCTTAATCATAATTTCTGTTCAAGCCATTATTGGATGAAAAGGTTGTGTAAAAAAAAATTATAAAATGTACTTCAAGGCATATTGGTAGTTATGGCTTCTTAAAAATCCTGAAGAGTAAGGCAAAGTGTGAGAAAGGAAGAAAAAAGTAATGTGCTTCGTATGGGGAGCCCAAGATTTGTGGGGGGCAGGGGAAGACTGAAAGATGTGTGTGTGTGTGTGTGTGTGTGTGTGTGTGTGTGTGTGTGTGGATGGGTGGCTGAAACAGTTGACCAAGGGCGTCATTTCACCTAAGTCCAGACTTGTACACAGTTTGCTGCAATGCATCATTTTTGCAACTAAATGCAGGTAACTGTGAATGCCCCTTTGTGAGATGGGCCAACATAGTGTGGTACATAGGCCCTGTTGTAATGTAAGATTATTGCAGCTACAGGCTCCCAACTTGATATCTGCTGGAGACTCCAAAATGCTAACATGGGTCCTGTTTTCAGTTTACTTCCTAAAGCTATGGACAAAAATAGTTACACTTTCCTTAACACATTTTCACATCTGAGCTTTACACTGGGTTGGTTGGGTGAAACAACACAATGAGATGTTAAACCGAGGTCCCATCAGATTGAGTCAGTGATAGCTCAAGAGGATGTATAAGATCACGCAGCACCCTTAGGATGAGACATTAAACCACTGCCCCATCTGCTTGAGTTGGTGGTAGTTCAGGCAGATGTAAAAGA
The DNA here is from genome assembly GCF_019279795.1 of Protopterus annectens. Taxonomy (NCBI): domain Eukaryota; kingdom Metazoa; phylum Chordata; order Ceratodontiformes; family Protopteridae; genus Protopterus; species Protopterus annectens. The sequence continues at coordinate 1,690,882,499 of NC_056725.1, read as the reverse complement.
TCCCATGGCACCTATCAAATGAGTAGGGTTATTTTATAGATATATACATGACATATTATTTAAATATTTACATTATTTACATCTATTTACAAATCTCCACACATTATAAACTTCAGTTTAGGCATTTTTCCCACTCTTTTATCCACAACCAAACATTATTTTCTCCAAAATCTTTGTCAAAGTCAATTTTTCATGGTATTTGACTTCATTTAGTCTCTTGTTCCAGATAGTCCATGTAACATAAAATATTACTCTGTTCATTTTTTTCACTTTTTCCTGTTTCCATGCACCATAATAACCAAATTCTATTATGTCCATGTTTATTTGTTCAAATTCTAACAAATTTCTCACCCTATTATGTTTACATATTTCTTTCCACAAATTATTAACTCTTTCACATTTCAAAAACACATGGTCAGTAGTCTCAAACTCTCCACATTTATTACATATTCTATCTTGCTTTTTCCTGTATGGCATATTTGCCTTAACCAGCAATTTTCTAATATACAATCTCCATAAAAAAACTTACATTTTTTAATCTTTTTACAGTTATTATATCTCATCATTATGGATTTTTTCTTATATATTTCTAAATCTTTCCATCCATCAATGCTATAAATTCTTTTGTAATATTTAAGTACCATTCCTTTCTATTTTTTTTACAAATATTATTTTTTATTTTCCATAACACTATTTTGTTTTGATACTCTTTCATTTTTTCATTCAAAATGGTTTTACTTCTTTTTTTCACTTTCATTCCTTCCCACATATAGTATCATTTCTATCAAGTTTTTATTTCCCTTCATAATTCCTTTTAATACCTTATATAAAACTAAAGATGTTGCATGTACTGTTGGGTTTATTAAACCCAATCCTCATTGCTCTTCTTTCATATATAGAATCTGTCTCTTGACTGGATTCAGTCTAGAGCCCCATATAAAAGAAAATATAATCCTCATTAGTTCCTTTTCATACTTAATTGCCTCTGGAATTACTAATTAACTGTAGCTTCCAAACAGGCTTCATGCCTCATGAATGAAGAAAGGCAACAGTCATCCCTCTGCACAAAGGTGGGCCATCTACAGACCCTGGAAACTACAGACCCATAAGTCTCACTAGTCTTATATGTAAAGCCATGGAAAGAATTGCCATGGAGATGATCAGTAGATAAACCTCCAAACACTGGACCCAATCTAGTTTGGTTTTGTCAATGGCAGATCATGCCTACTCAGCCTGGTGGACTTCTTTGAGAAGGTCACCAAAGCAATGGATGAGGGCAAAATTGTTCACACTGCCTACCTTGACCTGGCCAAGGCATTTGACATAATACCCAACTTGAGCATTGTTGACAAAACTCAAGAGGTTAGGTACAAACCTGTATGTTACCTGGTGGATAGTCAACTGTCTTACATACAGGACCCAGAAAGTTGGAATTGGGGAGCCCACCTCTACAAAGGGGCCAGTTGCAAGTGGAGTCACTCAGGGATCAGTCTTTGGATCACTCCTTTTTGGCATTTACTTCTCTGAAGTCAAGACCAATGTCAGTGGTCTCTGGCTGATTAAATTTGCAGATGATTGCAAATTAGCAGCTGTCATTGAATCTCAATTCTCCAGGAGGGGCTGACACAGACAAACAACAGGGGTCAGAGCCATAGACCAAAAATAAATGCCAAGAAATGCATAATAGTATCCTTTGGGAAGTCATCCATCCCGGGTAACTATCATAGTGACAACACACCCCTTAGAGTTGACCCAGTAGTTAGGGACACACATAGATAGTAATCTAGCCTTTGACCATCATGTGTCTACAGTGGTGAGGAAATCATTCTATGTTGTACAACTTGTAAACAAAAGTATGGCATCTAAGTCCAAGGAAGTCATTGTTCTACTGTATTTGGCATTCATCAAAACCTATCATAGGTTCATAGGTTCATAGGTAGGTACTAGGCTATCAGCCCAAGGGCCTACGTAAGCCTAGCCAGCAAGGTTCCATAGCTTAAGCCACCCAAGAAAGTTATTTTCCTGTGCCACTCTCCAGCAGAGACACAGAAGTGATCCCCGGGGTGTATTTCCTATTTCCCATCCACTCATCAAGATTTTTCTTGAAGAGTGCTAATGAAGAACTTTGCTTGACATAGATGGGTAGCTTGTTCCAGAGTATAGGAAGTCTCTGGGACAGGAATCTATCCATCCAGCATGTCCTGTTTATTGTGGTGACAAGGTTTAGGTCCCTAGAATGTGTAGTTCAGAGGGATTGGGATTTCTTTAGGTGTAGCATGTCCAACAGCTCTGGGTTTGACATAGCTTTATATGTTAGGCAGAGATCACCTCAGAGTAGGTGATATGCTATGGAGTAAAGCTGGAGTTTTTTGAGGCGGTCATTGTAGGGCATTTGTTTGAGGCCAGTAATCCTCTTTGTGAGGTACTTCACTGAGTACAATACTCCCTTTGGTTTGTACTTAATCAGGCATATCCACCAATTGGAATGTCCACAGAGGTTCTTCACTAAAAGAATACGGGACATAAGCAAAATGTCCTGTGCTGAGCCCCTGAAGGCCCTATGCCTGTATTCTGTCTCCTACAGGCTTTTGAGGGGAGATCTATGCCTGGCATACAGGGCATTGTCAGACCCCATTCTGATGGACCTCCTGCATATCCACAAGCAAACAGCACTAGAATTATACATTCTAAAGACTTAAACCTTGCATGTGATATAAATAGGACCTGCTGGGGAGATAGGTATGTATCTCAGAGACTATGGAACAGGCTCCCCATCCATCTGAAGCAGAGTTCCTCTGTAACCCAATTCAAGTGCAACTTGGACAATTGGATGGGAAACCGGAAATTCATCCCTGGTTTGGCACCGATGTCTCTAATGGATACAGGTAACATGTAAATGGTTCATCTCTCAACCCCATGCTTATACTTATTAAGGGTATCAGAACTTGTCAGAGATTTGGGATGCATGGCTAGGCTTAAAAAGGCCCATGTGGTCATGAGCCTAGTAAACATATATGACCCTATGAATAGGAATCATATAGATGTTAGCAACATAAGCAATTTTTCCAGTTACCATGGTGTTCAAAAAGGTTGTTCTTTTTTTCTATATGAAAATCTATATGATTTCCAAAAATTAGTTATATCTCTTACTTCTTTGAGTACATTATCCCATTGTTGTTGTCTGTATTCATGCCTTCCAAATGTTATTCCAAATATATCTATATATTTTTCATTGAACTCAACAACTCCTATCATACCTTCAAAACCAAATCCTTGACTTTTCTCATTTATACTTAAACCATTTTTTTAATTTATACTTGATTTTTCATTTACTTTTTCCATCCATACTTTATTTTTAGCAATTAATACAATATAATCTGCATAATTATACATTATTGGCAATTGTACATCCTTCATCATTTTATAGCTACCACTACTTGACATTTTATTAATTTCTTTCACTATTACATTCATAACTAATGAGAAAATTACACTACCAGCTGGGCAGCCCTGCTTTATTCTGCACTCTGTTTTAATTTCTTCCCCAATCCAGCCATTTACATTTAGTTTCATATAGTTCCTTTCATAAACAGATTTTATTACTTGTAATATTTTTGCTTACATTATATGCCTGCAAAATTCCCCGTAATAATTAATATTGAATATTATCATAACCTTTACTTATATCACCAATCATAACCTTCACTTCTACATGTTTATTTATGATGTCATCAATTATTTCTCTTATTATCCATAATAACTCTTGACTTCCTTTTCTTCCAAATACATTTTGGTCATATATTCTATCCATTTTTTTCTGTAACCTTTTTGTTGTTATTCTCATAAAAAATGTATAATCTTTATTATTCAATGTTATAGGTCTCCAATTTTTTATCTCCTCTTTATTTCCTTTTTTAAATATAAATTGTATAGCTCCTGTACATCTCTTTCTCTTCAATTCCAGTTTCTAACTATTCATTCATAATTTCTATAAAAATAATTTTTTGCCTTTCTTTCATTTCTTTATATATACCATATTCAATTCAGTTTAGTCCTGTTGCAGAATTCATGTTAATATCTTTTAGAATTTCATTTAATTCTTTTATGGTTATTTTTTGTTCTAAATACTCATTATCTTCCTTGTTTAATTTTTCACCTTTATAAATTTGTTCTATGTTTTCTTCTCTCTTAACAAATAAATCCAATACATATTCTTTAATTATTTCATATATTCCTTAGTGCTATCTTATTTGCATACCTTCCTTATTTTTTAATTCTCTTACTATTTTTCCTTCTCTTATTATTTTACTCAAATATGGTGCTACCTATACTTTCTTTCCATGTAAACAATATTTTTGCTTATATTACAAGTTGTTAATTTTAATTTGATTCATTTTATATATTTCTCTTTCTTTTTCATAAAAGGTATTTTTCTTCTCTAATAAGTCTCTAAATGTTTCTTGACTTAATATTTTATATTTCTCTTTTCTTTTCTTCTTTTCTTCCTTATACATTCTAAACATATTTTTTATATATATTTCTTTGAAAGTAAGCCACCAAACAGTCCAATTCTCATAATACTCCCTCATAGTCATATGATTTTTCCATAATTCCACAAGTTCTTTTTTCTCTTCTAAATATAATTCATTTTCATTAATTCTCTTTATTCCTTTTCCTAGTCTTAAATATTCTTTATTTTCCTGTACTTTAACCCATGTTGCCACATGATCTGAAAATCCAGCATACTTAATTCCTTTTTTTATAACTTTTAAACTATCAGATATTAAAAAATAATCAATTTCTGTCCTAATTTCATTCCTTTTATAGGTCCAGTGGTTATTCTCCCGTACACTCAGCTTTCCAATTCTCATAATTTCTTTAGCCATTTTAACATCACAATTGCTCTTAGTTTTCCTAAAATTACAATTAAAATCACCCACCACTGTAATGTCCGTATTTACACAAACATATTCAAGAATATTTTTAAACATCATTTCTCTCTTTTTTTTGTTACATATGCATATAAAGCTATAATTCTATACATGTATTTTTTCCATCTCAGGTCTATTACCGTAATTTGTCCTAGTTCCACTATTGTTACATCTATTATTCTAATGCTTTCTTGACATAATATACCCAAGCATGTTTCTTTCTGCATGTTCCAAACTACCACACTATTCCGAAGTTTTTCAGTTTGTGTTCTTCCTTCCTCTGTTAATAATCTGATATCTTCTAAAACAATAATATGTGCATCTACTGCAGCACACCATTGTAATATACCTATTCTCCTACTGTATACATTTAAAGCTAATATTTTCAGTTTTTAAGAACAGTTAGTATAATAAAATGTTTATCCCTTTCCTTTCATATTTTCTTTAGGCATTATGTTTTTGAATTTTCTTTTCCTTTGACTCTTTTCTTACTGTGCGCCAATTCGCTTCTTCCTCACTTGTCTCCTCTGTTTCTTTTTCCTTGCTACTTTCTTTAACTTTATGTAACTAACACATTTGTGGTTGACCCCTGTATTTCACAAAACCCCTATTACCATGAATATCAGTAATACTATATATGTGCATAACATTATCATTTTCCATTTTTAGTATTACTCCACATTCCCATCCCCCAGTCCATAGTCCTCTTTCATCATATATTTGTGTAGTGTCCATTACTCCTTTACATATAGTTAACAAATGTTCTTTCAGTTCTTTTGCTTCAACTAGATCATTATTCTTTTTTTTTGTTTGTCTGTAAAAAGCTTGCACGATATATTCTGACCATTGATAAATATTTTTCTTTTGTTCATATGCAACCAAAAATTTTCCATGGCCTGCCCAGTCTCAAATATCAAGTCACAAAAAGTCTCTTTATTAATTAAAATGAATGGTCTTACCTCTTTTGCTTTGATACCCAGAGGTGCTATGACAGAGGCCCAAACCTTATACCTGTCCAAACTTTCTTCTTTTTTCACAGCTCACACGTACTGTATACTTCTTTTTTGTTTCTTTTATTTCTTCTTTGCTCCTTCTCCTACAGTTTGTGTATAAGTTTTTGTCTCTTGAACTTTTTCTAGCACAGTCTCTTCTCATTTTTCTTCTTCTATTTTTCTCCATGATGTCGCTCCATGAAATTGCTGCTCCATTTTCTGGTTCACTTTGGTTTACCATTTCTTCCAAAAAATCATCCCGCAACCCTCCTGATTGGAAGGTTGTAATTATGCATTTCTCAGATGTAACTGTCTCTGTTTCAAACAATCTCCTCAAAAAGTTTTCCTCTGAATCCATCTCTGTTACAACTACAATCTTCTTTTCTTCCAATATCACTGTTTTTTCTGCACTCACAGCATCAGAAAAAACTTCTGGTAGCGATTCTACCATTTCAACTACATTTTCATCAACCTTCACTTCATTTTCAGCCAATGCTGAATCAGCCATATTTTCTTCCTGTTCCTCCTGGCTGCCTCTGTGCCTGGACAGGAACTAGGAAGTCAGGATGTGTAACACACAAATGCTTCTCCGACTACCAAGAGTAGGGGAATTCCCCAATGCTCTTGCCAGATTCCCCTAGTAGTATCAATACCACCTCAGTTCTCCCTTGAAAAGAGGCTACTAGTCAAGTGAGACTAACCTGGTCAGCAAAGGATAAATAAGTAAGCTGCTATACTTCTGAGAAGAACACATTCATATGCACAGTTGCAAATCTTCTAAACATTTTATACAATGTACAGAAACACAAGGACAAATTTTATACATCTTTTCAATCACATATGCACAGTTCACATTCCGCAGCCTTGCTATTTCATTCCTGAGTAAAAAAAAAAAAAACAGTTACAGATTTATGAAGTTTATGTGCACCTCACAGATGGGCAACTGTCTGACCAAAAAAGTGGCAGATTTTTGCACAAACATCATGTATCCCACAACAAGACCTCAAGCAATTTTTCTAGAAACACCCACAAAAATGAAGCTTAAAATGAAGGCATAATACCCTGCTCCCTTTCTTAACAGATCATCTGCACTAGCCTTGATAGCATGATTACTATGTTGGATAATCTTGTTTTATACCTGCAAACCTAAACTATATCTGAGTTGCTTAACATTCTGAGTACTAGCCCTGAGTAACCACTTTAAGTGGGTGTGGCCTGTGGTCATGGTAAATTTGGTACCATGCAGGTATGATTAAATTGTTTGTAGAACCCAAACTAGTCCAGACATTCCTTTTCATCAGCTGCATAGGATTCACCTTTGGATTAAAGTCTATGGTGGAGATATACTATGGGGTGGTATTCTCCTTTTAAGGAAACTTCAATATGTATGACCCTCATCTCTTGGCTTGAGGCATCTACCTGCACAATAAATTCTTTTTTAAACACCTTTATTAAATTATCACTTGTAACATAGGCAAACTTACATTTATATAAAAGAAAACAAACCCATATTAACTTGTTCACAGTTAAACATTATACATCACATATATTCTTTTTGTACAATATAATCAATCCAACATTACATAAATTAGTCAAGTGGTTCTTCCCCTTAAACTCCATTCCTCCCCAAAACATTTTTCTGCATGTATTGTTACCTCAATTTCCATTTGTTCTATGTAATTTGCTCCTACCCTTTCCTAAACTTCCCATTTCCAGTACTTTTATCTCTGTTACAGTGTTCACTGCTTCAAGTACAATTGGTTTAGACATTGATTTCCATCTTCTCGTAATTGCTTTGTTTGGCAACCCCAAGAATTAAACTTAAGAAGACCTTACAACAATGGCCAGGCACTTCAGATCCCAGCTAAAAAATTATTTCCTTAGTTACATCCATTTAATCACCAAGTATTTGTGGTATGTCTGCCAACTCATTATACACTCAGAATGTAAGTTTCCAGTTACCTCTTTCTTCCCCATCACACCTCCAACATTTACCAACTACATGAGAAAAAATTATTTGGAATCTGCTTGGAGTATAAAAATACCTATGCAAACACTTCCAAGCAAATATCCTAAATCTTCTAGATTTTGTTGCATATTTGGGAGCCATACATATGTCCTCCCATTGTTCTTTGTGAATTGCTTATCCAATCTCTCTTACCAATCTTTTTTAACCTCCTCTGATTGATTCCTAAAGTTAGCCTGCAATATTTTATATGCCTTACTTAGTAGCCCTTTTTTAACAGCAGCTTCAGTTCAAGCTTCAACTAAAAATTCCACCAGAACAGGTTTTTCATTTAGGATTTCCCTAACCCTTTCTCTTTACCTGTAGTCAATGTCAATGCCTGATTGGGAAGGCAGTCTCTAACCTGCAGTCAAAAAGTCTTCTTGGCCTCTTCCCATTCTATTACTTTTCCTTCTCTCTGATACCTTGGTTCCTTTGCCAGCTTTCTCCTGTAAATTCCAGCCCCCTCCTGCCTATTCTTTGTATCCCTAATTGCAGTCATCACTATTGGCAGAATCTCCTTTCTCCATTCCCATGTTAGCTTAGTTCTTAGAATACTTTCTGCTACTTTATGAATATAATACTCAGTATGACTGTTATTCTACTCAAGGATTTGCATCCAAAATACCACTCTCTCATTTCTTGAATTTCTTCCCTGCTTCATAATCATCTTTCCACTTTGAATTGCAGCCTTCGGTTGGTGTTATGCATGTGCCTTAACTGTGTAGCTCTAAAATATCCCTTAAAATCAGGTAATCCTAAGCCACCTTGTTCTATTTGAAGGATCAACTTGTCCCATTTGACTCTTGCCCTCTTCCCCTCCCAGATAAAATCTGTCAACTCTTTATTAATTGCTATACATAGCTTCTCCTCTGCTTGCTAAAATATGCCTGACCTGTGTATAAAACTAAAAGGATTAGAACATTACTGCTTGTATCTTGCTATCCATATCCATAAACAAGAGTTTCCAGTTTCTCAGTTTTTCTATTTTCTTTTGTTTGGTCTCTTCTCATGTATACTTAGTTACCATAACAGAATCCTTTTTCACCCATATTCCTAAGTACTTCATTTTATCATGTCCCCATAAATATGGGTATTGATAAATTAACTCATGTGTGGATACATAGTTTACATTATAGTTGTTTTATCTTCATTAATTTTATATCCTCAAAAAACTTGAAACTGTTTCAGAATGATCCACAACACTAAGATGTCCTTTTCTGGTTTTGTTAGGTACAAAATAACATCATCTGCAAATAAAGCCGACTTTTTTTGATTACCATGCTAATGATATCTCTTATTTTCTTTGCCATTTGATTCTAAATAAAATGCAAATAACAAAGGGGAAAAAGCACAGCCCTGCCTGTTTCCTCTGTTCAGACACAAGTTATCAGAGAGGAAGCCCTCCCTGTTTGATTTTCACCTCTGATCCTTCATATATCCTCCTAAGTAACCTTATTATTGTGTCAAGGTTTGCAAATGCTTATGTTGCCCTACTCATAAAATCCCAGCTTACTCTGGGAAATGCTTTCTCTGCATCCAGACCCACCAACAGCAGCAGTATTTTCTTACATTCTGCTTTTCTCTGGATCAACATTGTTCTATTAATGTTGCCAAATGTTTGCCTCCCCTCCACAATGCACAATAAATTCTTGACCATATTCAGGAATGGCTAGCACCGGGGGTCCACTCATAGCTTCTTTAAATGTTTGAAATATCTGTTCACAGGATAAAGTCCAGACAACTTTATCTGGTCTATTCTTTACAAGTTTATCTGGTCTATTCTTTCTAGTAAGGTCTGTAAGGGAAGAACTCCCATACTTAAATGAGAATAAATGTCTTGGAATGCTCTCACCTTCTTAGTAGTATGGGTTGCAATACCTGAATGGCTTCCACCTTGGCAAGCTCTGCCCTAACTACTACCATCCACTCTAGTCAATATCATCTATATAGTCTTACAAAGGAATATCATGCACTATGAAATGTATCAGAGTTTTGGGTACAACCTCTTTTTGAAATGTTCATATAAAGTTGGGGTGATCTTACTGATTTTCTGGATATCACACTCACTTGTGTTATCAGCTTTGATATATAAGAAACACTCTTCTGTCATGCCAATGAGACAACTGTTGTCTATAATATTTAACCGTGTCCTTCTTAGTGTGCCCAACATATCTCTAACATGTTGGATATGTTCATGTCAACACCAGCTATAGACTGCAGTATCATCCAGGTAAGCAAGAACACAGTTTACAGCTTCTGCTGGGATGCAATCTATCAATCTCTGGAAAGTTACTGTGGCAGTCTTCATTCCAAATGGCATTTTGGTGAAATTGCATAACCTAAAAGAGGTTTAAAACATTATATAACCCAAAAGAGTTTAAAAAAAATGGGTATTGATAAATTAACTCATGTGTGGATACATAGTTTACCTCTCCCATGCTGCCAGTGTCAAGTATAGCTACCAGTAACCCTTGATCAGATACTCGGCCCCACTCAATTGGTCTAAGGCATCATCTGCACTAAGCATGAAGTTAAGCATCTGTGTGACTATTCAGTCTCCAGAGAACCTTACGCTGCTATCTTTCTTTGGCATAGGCTCCACTGCTGAGGCGCAGAGACTGTTGTACTGCTGGATTTACCCCAGATCCAATATCTCATGCAGTTCCTCTCACAGAACTTATTTGGGGACTCTACAAGTGTGTTGTTTGATGGTCTGTTTGGGCCATATGTTCAAACTGTTCACCAGTTGGGTACCCCCTGGCTTTACCATTGTATATGTCCTTAAACTCCCATAAAACTACTTGGCTCTCCTGTACCTGGGTAGGAGACAGCTACTGAGGAAGTACTACCTCTTTCACTGAGGTATCAAACTGAGCTTCAGGTCTATAACATAATTTCCCTCCAATTCCTTTGGTAACTCACTGCAGATAACATGTCCCGGTGTCTCTCATGGTAAGGCTTCATAATGTTAACATGGTAGAGTTTTGTGTTTCTGTCTCCTGTCTAGTAGCTGTACCTTTTAGTCAAAATCACTTATCTTTTCCACAATCTATGCTGGATTCAATTTATTGTGTCAAACAGGAATAAGCACCATCACTCTTTGCCAAACAGAAAATCTACTGGTCCTAGCTGTCCAGCAATCACAGACTTCTTGCGGCTGTTGTACCAACCCCATGATCTCCCCAAGTCTAATACTAAGATTTTGGATATGTTCTACGATAGATTTCTTGTGGGATCACAGTCACTTTCTCATTCATCAATAAATGAAACTCCACCCCCATGATGTAGCCATACAGCAGCTCAGAGGGTGAAAACCTGTGAATTCTTGTGGTATCGCTATGTGTGCAAAGAGAAAATGAGTTTGGGATTTGCCCCAGTCTCTCTCTCTCTTGACCTAACCAGCAAATTCTCTCAACATGGTCTTTAGTGTAGAGTTAAACCACTCCACTAGGCCATTGGTCTGTGGGTGGTAAGGTTAGTCTTTAAAAGCTTTACCGCACAATGCTTCTACAAACATACCAAAAGGTCTGACATAAAACAGACACATCCGGAGGTTTTTATCTGGGAAAACCTACTCTGCTGAAAATTTCTACTAGTGCATTTGCCACCTTCTCTGCCTCAAGTGAGGACAGAATCACTGTCTTAGGGAATCTAGTATATAGTCTATTACCATCAAGATATATCCCTTATCTGTGTAGCTTTGGGTAGTAAGAGGCCCCACAATGTCCATAGTTACCATATGAAATGATTCCTTGACAACAAAGACTTCAAAGTAGCTTTAACTTTATTTCCTGCCTTTCCAACATTTTGGCACCATTCATACAGTATGTTTTGCAATACCCTATCACATCCTTTGTAATACCTGGATAATAACAATTGTACATAATTATTTTTGTATGCTTTATGCCCATATAGCCTGACCAAAGGTTTAATCAGGAACTTGAACCACAGTTTTTATTTTGAGGACAACCAAGTGCTCCCAATAATACTGTACGAGTGTTTAGTACACTTGTATCAGTAAGGAGTCCAGTTTAATTAGCATTTCAGAATAATGTGAGCAACAGCTTTTTGAAAAGTATCAGAAGAATTCATGTAAGAATTTTGTTGCATATTATCTAAAGAAGAGTGTGGGGTTTTACAAAGCCCACAAAATAATTATGATATTATTAAACAATATGACAAAGTGGTGTTTGTTGTGGTAGACAGCAGTACTTTTACATGGCTTTAGTAAGTCATTTATAATTAGATAACACCACTTTTAAAGCTGCGACTGTTTATGTTAAATAGTTAATTTTGAAAGTGAAGAACAGGCTATTTTATTTACAGCTTAATTACTTACCTATATGTATCACATCTAACAATTCAATTTTTATATGGTCCTCCAAAAATACATAAAAATTTCACCAGACCTTCAATGAGACTTACTAGAACAATGTTTGAAACTTTTCCTTAAGAATTTTAAAGAGTTTAACACAGGATAAATTCAATTTTCTTGAAAGCCTATTTCTGCAGAAAAAGAACACTAAGCACAATAAATACTGTTAGTTAAACTGGACACAGAATCACTGTTTATGTGAATCTGAATTATATCATAGAAAATCTATAAGGCGAACATATTTGTACAAGTGTAGTGATTTAATGAGCAGAAATATTGAAACAATTTATTTGTTCTTAGATCTGGCTTTAAGTAATAATATGTATGTATTTGATAACTAGTTATAACATCAGCTACTGGGCATGCCAGTGGCAAACATTTATGCTAATATTATGCTGTCAATATAGGAAGACATACATACATATTTATGATGTCAGTGTTGAATTTTACCCACACATTTTATTTTGAAAAGATTTGTTTATATCTTTATGATCTGGCAAGATAATATCCAACAGCTTAAGAATGTTGTTACTTATTTAAATTCTAGTGCAATTCTTTTAAATTTTTTTCATATAAAGTTGATAGTTATCACATTGATTTTCTGGCTATCCCAATTGCTTGTGCAAATAATAGAATATCAGCTTTCTTATACAAGAAACCAACAAGGGTGAAAAGTTAATAACATAGAAAAAGCATGTTTCTCCAACATACATTTAAAAATATTCCCTAGGATTCAATAAAAATCAGTGTAGGCTTCATGTAGAGCCTACATGGAATGTACCCATGTAAGCAGCCACAGTTCCCCCTCGGGTTCGAGTCCTGGCCAGTTATACCTTTTACATTTATTGCTGTGAAAATGTGTGAGGTGACTGTAATGACAGTTTAGTTCAAAATAAAAAAAATGTTACATTTAGAAGAGCTGCATGATGTTAAGCACCACTTAAATATGATCAACAGCCTACAATGTTTGTGTGTTGCTAAGCTTTGCTTAAACATGAGTTGTGCAACTTTGAGTGATGCTCAGCTTTGCTAAACTGGTTTATATGATGCAAAGCAACAAGATGCTTTTTTGAAAGTTACAGTATCAAGTAAGGGTAGGAATGCAGCCTATATTAAGTCCAGTAAGTGGGAATTTCACATAATTCACTGGGGTCTCACTTGGCTGTTGGTATGACTGGTGGTGTTGGAGAGGGAGCAGGCTTTCAGACACAGAAGTGGGGTGTGCAGAAGTCCAGTATGTTTGTCAGACTCCTGGTGAAAAACTATGAACCTCGACTGTGGCAGGGTGATTACCAGCTCAGAATGTAAGTCTGAGGCCTGGGATCGGTTGCCTAGGGATCTTACCAGTGTTACTGGTATCCCCCACACTGGTGCAGGGATGTCAGGAGGTGTACTGACTGTACGCATTTCAGTACAGTGTTTGCGTGGAGGGGGTAGCATAAGGCAGGCACTAGGATCTAGGAGAAAAAGCTAAAGTAGTGTCTTCTTCTTTAAGGACGGTCATGTGTTCGTCGTATGCACGCTAACGTGGATGTAAGCATATTTTTCACTCGCACGCAATTTAAAATAAATGTTTCATTGAGACAGAAGGTAAGCATGTAAAATGAATGGTGTGTGTGTGTGTGTGTGTGTGTGTGTGTGTGTGTGTGTGTGTGTGTGTGTGTGTGTGTGTGTGTATATATATATATATATATATATATATATATATACTCTTAATTTATGTTATTTATTCTACAGGTTCCGTTTGTTTCTGTATGAGTGAGAAAGTGTGTGTGTGTATGTATATATGTATGTAAGCTGAACTGGCCATTCTGTTTGAATGAGATATAAAGTGTGTGAGTGTGTGTGTGTGTGTGTGTGTGTGTGTGTGTGTGTGTGTGTGTGTGTACAATTATATGATTTATTGTAGAGGTTCTGTTTGTTTCTGGATGAGTGAGAGCATGTATGTGTGTGTACATGTATGTATGTAATTTGAACTAGCTGTTCTGTGTGAATGACAAATGAAGTGTGTGTGTGTGTGTGTGTTATGTGTGAGAGAGCAGGTGTGTGTGTGTGTGTGTGTGTGTGTGTGTGTGTGTGTGTGTGTGTGTGTGTGTGTGTGTACGGCATGTGTGTTTAACATACCTTTCATCTGTCCAGATTTAGCCTCATAGTTTTGGTGTGTTTCTCATAAAATATGTGGTTTTCTGGCAAATCACAGAGGATTGAAGTCACTATGTTCTTCAGAAAGTGCATTCTAGCACAAATCCTGTTATTCCAGCAACTTTCATAGTTAAAAAGAGCAATATTTAAAATCTATCCCTATTCATACCTCTCAGCTGTCCAGATTTTCACAGAATGTCCAGATTTTTGCCCCATATTTTTGTTCCATTTCTCCTAAATTTGTTTTTTTTGCAAATTACTGGCTAACTATTGAGGACTAAAGTGAGAAAATAATGGCAGGCATTTGAGTTTCAAACTCCATATGCTTCAGAAAATTCATGCTAATGCAAAACCTGCAATTATATCAACTTTCTAAGCCTGTAAGGGCAATATTTAAAAAGTTTCTCTATTTTTGGGCCTTTGTCCCCCATTACTACTGGCTTTGTCCAGATTTCTTGCTTGAAGAGGTTGAGAGACATGATCCATATTTTGAGCTATTGTGTCTCCATTATTTCAGGCTTTGTCCAGATTTCTTGCACAAAGAGAGTGAGAGATATGCGTACTTCTCAACTGTCCAGATTTTTGCAGAATGCCCTGATTTTTGCCTTATATTTTTGGCCTATTCCTCAATATTTGTGTTTTTTTGGCAAATCACTGAGGATTGATATAAATGTCATGCATTTCAGTTTGACTTTGTTTTCTTTAGAAAATGCATGCTAAGACAAATGCTGTTATTCTAGCAACTTTCTAAGTCTGCAAGAGCAATATTTAAAATCTGTCCCTATTTAAGGCTTTGTCCAGGTTTCTTATGCTAAGAGGTTGAGAGGTATGACTGTATGGTGTGTAATGCTCTAGTTAAGGGGGAGGGCAAGTTAGTCAATTAACTTGATCAGGCTTGACCCTGTAACTTGGTTACAGGAGACAGAGCCTGAATTCACCATACCAACTACCAGACTGCTGAAGGAACTGTGAGCGCCAGTGGAGACAAGAGCCTGATTAACAGACTGCCGATGGAATTGTGAGTTTGAGTTTCAGTACATTTTCAGGGCATTATGAGTTTCAGTGCATTTTCAAGGGACTGAGTTTTATTTCATTTTCATGGAATTGTGAGTTTCAAGGGAAGATAAATTTACTGTTGCTCATGCTAAGTCTGTTTTCAGTGTGTTACTAACTGTTTTGTTTTAAAAAAGTTTTCACCACAAGTGAATTGGCAGATGTTTTACCAGGTCTGAATGAACGCATAAATATTAAGTGTTTTTTAGAAAGTAGGAAGATAAATGGTTAAAAAACATTTTTATTGTTAATTACATTTAATTGACTGTAATTGAGTAGTAATTGATTTCACATTTTAGGTTTAAATAGAGTGCGGCACTGTGTTTTTATCATTCTGATGAAGTGTTTTACGAAAGTGGAGATTAAAACTTTTTATGCTAATTCAGTTTTAGTCTCTTCTGTGGTATACAGCGAATTTTGGTAGTTAACTGTTTTATCAAATGGCAGTCACTGTTTGTGTTGTAGAATTTGAAAGCAGGGTTAGCAGCATAATTGCCTTTGGTGCAGAAGGCTGTGGGTTTTACTCCCACACCATGTAGATGGAGTGCTGATATTGCAGTGCCATTTTAACTGCGGATTATTTGGTGCATTTTAAGGAGGTATAGGGGTTCTACACTCCTGAGTGTGTCCTCCTTTGTATAAGATGCCTAGTAACTTGTTGTTGAAGTGTCAGTCATTCCCTATTGCAATATTACCAGCTTACCATTTTTAATGTAACAGACAATTTATTCTTCAAAGGCAGCAGGCACTGAATTTGTAGATGAAACATTGAAATGTAATGTTGTTTGCTAGTAGCAACCTCTTTTCTAAGTTACAGATCTCTTTAAGGTAGAATTATCTGGATGACTTTTACTTCTGAAAAGGAGCCTATGGTTTGAAAACAGCTCAAAGGTAAACTTAATCCTTCACTGCCAGATGCATTTTCTTTTAATGTGGGTTTTCATGCCATTTCAATGAATGTGAGTTTCAAGGGCAGAGAAGTTTACTGCCCATGCTGAGTCTGTTTTCATTGTGAGAATGAATTTAGCAAATGGCTATCGGTGCTTGTGCTATTTTATTTCAATATCTGTAATACTTGTAGAAGTAAATAAGAAAATGGGTTCCCTGTGTCTTTATTTAAAATATCTATGATAATTCTTTCCATGCGTTTACGTACAAGACTAGTCAGACTTATGGTCTGTGGTTATCCAAGTCAGTAGAAGGCCAGACCTTGTGCTAAGGATTAACTACTGCAGTCCTCCATTCACTAAGTATAAAGCCAATTACTAGGCTAATGTTGAAAAGTGATTTTAGAGTAATTGATACCTCATGTTTCATGCAATCTAAGAGGTATCCCAGGATATTATCAGGGCCTATTGAGGTAGTATTCTTTGACTTGGAGAGTGCATTGAAGACTTGTTTGCTAGTGATAGCCAGAAGATTTATGGTCGAGGGTGTCTTCTGAGAGGTATTGAGGGGAAGAAGGAGTGAAACTGGAATTAGATTTATCAGCCAGCAGGTTTGCTATATCCTCTGATTCCTTCTAAGTGGTTCCATTTACAATTTGGTCAGCACGCTGTCATGTTACCTTTGAGGTTGTGAACAAAGCTGATGAAGACCTTGTCATTATCTTTTATCTTTGAGGATATTTCTGCCTCAAATCTGGCTTTGGTGGGCTTGATAAGATTTCTGAGTTGCTTATTTATTTTGAGGGGTTTCATACCCTTCTGGGTATTGCAGTTCCTAGTATTGGCCATGGTATTTCTTCCTTGAATTTCTTTTCTTTTCAATAATTTTGTTCAGACTATCACTGGATCGTAAGACTAGAAAAAGCTCCAAACAAGTGCCTAGAGCATGTGACAGTAAACAGTCCCACCAGTTCTGGCACCTAGAGTAATTTTCTTGCTTTAACCAATTTCTTTTCAGCAAAGGCTTGAGATTCGCAGAATGTAAGCAGGGTAGTAAGGATGTAAATTTCAACTGCTTTACTTTTTGCTTGATTGACTCCCCATGGGTACACATCTTCATTAATTGTCAGTGGCAATATGACTTAGCCCAACTAAAATATATTTGCTGTTGGGAATGTAAGGTTTACCATTCCAAAAGGCTTAGTGTGACTGTAGGCCATAGGAGTGATCATGCATTGCCAGGTGACCCATGCTGGTGAAAGGGAGGTAGTTGTGGCTCATAGCTTGGATGTTACCTAGGGAGAGCACTATATGTTGTACCTATAGACCACAACACTGAGGAGCATGTGATGCCTAGACCCTGACAGTCCTTTAGTCAGCAGCATCACTGGAGGTGTAATGAGCCACTACAGGGGTTAGGGGCTGCAAGGGGAAGAAGAGTAATCTTGGGGGGGGGTAAACTGATCTGTCCTAGTGTAAATGGAAAGGTATTTTGTTTTTTGACTTACGGAAGCTGTACCTTTGGAATGAAAATGTTCATGCATCATGTAATTACTACCCTGGCATATACTTCCAAGTGATCTGCTCAGAGATCGGCAATATAAAGGGGGCATGGCTTGGTCAGCAGTGTTAATGTGGGTGTGGCTTGTTGAGGGGGCTGCAGTCTGGAAGTTGTGAATACAAATTTGAAAATCCTGGCTACACCCCTGCACTGGTGACCAGTGTTGTTACCACTATGATGGCCTGAAATGAAGGAAGAGGGGAGCCTTGGACACCTGGGTCCAAGAGTCTAGGGCTGGGCATACCCATAGATATGTAAGTATGTTTGCCAGTACTTTAGAAATATACAAGCTGAATCTATGCAAAACTGGTATGCATAATGGTTTGCTTCTCTTTCAACAGCTGCAGATGAGAGGGCTTACAATATCCGGTCCCATGTGGGGTGCTTGGCCAGGATGAGGCGAGAGTGTAGTAAGTAGTGAAACATCAAAGTATTAACCTAATGCATAATGTACTATCAAAATAAATTATTTATAGAGTTTGCAGTTATGTCAGTCGGGTTTGATATACCTGGGAAATGTAATATGTTTGGTAATGTGTGACTGCTTACCTGAAATGGTAAAGCAAGTTAAATCAAGTAAACATGCATTACTGTGTAGTATAGCTTACAAACATCAGCTGATGTCATGGTTTACCCATTAACAGTCACTGTTTTGCTCTGCTCATTATGTGAAATATCCTGTAGGTTACGCTCAAGTAATGATGAGGGTATACGGGTTATTTCTTAGAATTCTGACACAGCTGTCTATGCTGCACATGCCACACTTGAAGCAACAGTAATAAATAGATTTTAAATGGTGATGGTGCTGTCATATGTATTGTTTTCAAGCAAATAAGTGTTCACTATTCTTTTAGTCACTGCATGAGTGTTCTAATCTGAGTCCAGTCAACTGTAAAAAGGAAATTAATTAAGAGTGTAGAAAAAACTGTCTGATAAATGTAGTGCAATACCCACAGTAAGTTTCAAGCCTAAGTTATGGCCATTTTGTGTCAAATAATGCTGTATATTCCTCCCACTCCAGGAACAAGGACTATGGGTAAGGTAGCTGAAGTTCTGGCCAGATATCCATGTGTATAAATGCCAGATGTTAAGATTCATTCTCAATAAAGTTTAAAGCAGAATTGTGCTTTAATAAGTAATCTGTTCAAATAAGAGTGCAGTATGGCTGTATTCACTGCACTTGTTCAAATCTGACAGCAAACTGTTAAATTATGTGCACATTTTCCCTGGAGTCACATTTTGTGGGTTCTAATCCCATGGCAGCCAACTAAGAAATCACTGGTCGTCTGGTCTACCTAGTATACATGAACATACCTCTCAACTGTCATGCTTTTTGGGGATGTAATGACTAATGCCCCCATGTCTGGTTCTTGCTTAGCACATAAATGACATTATTTGGAATGCGATATATTGGCAAATCCATTATGAGAATACCTTACTACTAATGTAGGAGCACACTATGTACAAATGTTTCCTGTAGTTGTGCCTTTGTACCACCATGTGTTAGACCTTTGCCCACACTATCCCATGATAACAGGTTGAGAGCTATGTGCAGCAGCATCTATACATTAGTTGAATTCACTGTACTCACAACTGAAATTGCACATATGTAGATGTATGTAGTAGAAGTCTGTGTAGTAATATTACCTGCAAAGTTACTAATGGTATTTCTCTCTCTCTTTCTCACTCCAACCCTTCTCTTCTTTAATTCATTAATGTTATTTATTAGTATGATTTCATATTAATATATATTTTTGTAGCAACCTCATGTATAATTTCATTTTGGTTTGATGTTAAAATAATTTTACTAACCATACTTATTGCTGTTTTCTTTATTATAATCCTTCATATTACATTTGATTAATCATTATTATGTTCTATAATGTTATTAGTAACATCTGTTTGGTTATGTTTATTCCTCACCTTATGTTTATATTTAGTTTTTACAGCACAAAAAAAGTAGGCTGGTTCTTGGCAATCCATCTACATCGGCTCCCCAGGCCATGGCACCAGGGCCCAGCATATCTGGGAAGCAGCCTGGTAATGCCCCCTCTGCTGCCCTTGCACTATCTGTGGCATCAGGTAGTTCAGCCCCACAGGCTGGGGCTGGGCCTCCCTCTGGAAGCAGTGGTGGAGAGGGTGATTTTGTCACCCATGAGGAACTGCCAGGTATGATGCATAGGTTGCTGTGCCAAATTGTCTGCATGCCTACACCAGATGGAGAGCATGCTGTCCATCCTAGTGGGGTGATCGGACACCAGACCCCAGCGTCCAACACTGCCACCACAGGGGCAGTAAAGGAGCAGTGCTGACAGTCTTGTGGGTGAGGACTTGAGTTGCATTGCTGCTGCATGTGTGATGCTCATGGGACTGAGATTCAACAACACCCTCCCCTTCCAAGATGTTTGCCCCCTCTTGTGTCACACACCAACCATATCTGTTGTCTTGTCTGTCTGAAAATGCTTCCTCACCTACCCATCTTACATCACCCACACATACCTATGTCTCTTCCCCAACATTCCACTCTCCTCTTAAAAAAAAAAAAATGGGCCCCATACATAGCTCTCCATTTTGCACATGTGTCGACTGGACACACTTAATTTGTTCTGACTGGCATGACAACACACTGCTATTGTCCTCACCCCTTACTCTGGGGGTGACAGTCCAAATTCAGCTAAAAATTATGTTAATATGCACAGCTGTTGCTGTACAAGAAATGGATAGCTATGGCTCTGTCCTACACCCTTCTTGCACATACCCACCTGCCTTTCACTATGTTTTTTCCCCCTTCTTGCACCCTATTTTACCAATGTTCTAGCATCCCATTTTTCTTTTCTTTAAAGATTTTATGTGAGACACAGAGCAGAGTGCTGTGTTGCTTAGCTGTACTAAATAGCGCTAAATTGACATATGTGTTGGAAAAGACATTAATCATGTTAAAAAAATACATCTGTGCCCTATTTCAAACCTGGGATCATCGCACCTGTAGAACAGTGGATCAACCCGCCACTCCACACAGCTGTTAATGAACACAGGTGTTTTAATCAAAACATATTAATATGCAGGTTTCTGTCAATAAGCATCAAGCCACACCACGCAAATCAGCTTAAACAGTATTATAATAGTATTGTAATTTATTTTATTTTATTTATTTATGTAACATTTGTTTACCAGGAAAGTCTGACTTGGAACAAGCCAATTTTCAGCAGATGCCTGGGGAGAAATGCTCCAGATGCATATCTTATGTAATGTGGGAGGAAACCTGAGGACCAGAAGGAAACCCACACGAACACAGGGAGGACATGCAGACCCTGCACAGAAGGCACCTCAGCTGAGAATGGAACCATAGAACCTCTTACTGTGAGGCAATAATGCAAACCACTGCACCATTAATTAGGACTCTGGTAGAGAAATACATCAGTATACAGCCATACACATAGGAATAGATGTAAGTGAGGTATCTGACAACAGGTAACCTGCAATTCTATGCACAACATGACAAAAATACAATTGCTAAAACAATACTGGAAAAATAGAATTGTAACTAGTACTATGGTAAAAAAATACAGCACTCTAAACCATGCATACAACAGTACATGTAAGTCAGGTAAATAGCAGATAACTGTGGAATGACATCTACAACATTTAAAAATATACTTGCTGTAATAGGAACTCAGTAGCTCTGTATGTAAAATGCAGTGAGGACATTAGTTTTTGGTACTCATAATCCTGGGTTCAAGTACAGCTGCATTTAACACTGAAAATACATTTATGTGGACATCAACATTATAACTTGATATGTATGCTTGTCTCATCACCTAGTTATCCACCCAAAGTAGTTCAGATGGAATGTCTGCTCCTAAATAATATCAGTCGCAGGCCTACAGGTAGGAATACTCCTACCTACTCCTATTACAAAAGTGCAGAGAATGTCAGGTCATGCATTAGTAGGAATTCACAGGGGATTTTGCAGTGTGTACTGAAACTGTGGCCCAGTAATATCAGACAGCTGCCCAGAAGGATATGCTAGTGATAGTACAGACAACCACAGCTGCACAAGTAGTATATATATATATATATATATGTGTGTGTGTGTGTGTGTGTGTGTGTGTGTGTGTGTGTGTGTGTGTATATATATATATATATATATATATATATATATATATATATATATATATATATATATATATATGTGTGTGTGTGTGTGTGTGTGTGTGCATGTATATATGTTGTGCTACATGCAAGTGTAGGCAGCATACAGGTACCATGACAAAACATGTGACTTGGCAGTTGCCCAACTGCATGATATAATGGTTAATGGACCCCCTACCTTTTTCTAGGACACACAAAGCATATTGTCTGTTATTCTGGTGTTGATACCTTTGGCTAACATATTTACCTGAGACACATCACCTAATTCCAGTGGGATGGGTTCCCTCCATCTGGCTGAGCCTATGCAAAAGGCTGCCACAGGCCCCATACTTACTCTTAAGTCTTGTTCACCTGCAAAGTGTTGACCCACTCTGCCTATGCTTATTGCCTGCAGCATCAGGTTCAGCTTCAGCCTGTAGCACACACATCTGTATGTGAAAAGTTGCTGCTGCATATATTCTGTTTGTGATGCTGTAGTATCTTTATGCCAGTAATTTCCATCCCAACATATGCAAAAGGGATGAAAACTACATTGAGCCCTTATATCTTGTTCAGCGGTTGCAGGGAATTGGTTGATTACACTGCAAATCAGCTGTGTAGGCTGCAATTAGCATTTCTGAAGCACAGATTGGTTCAAAGGCAATCACTTGCTAATTAGAACCATGTTAAAAAGGCAAACATCAAGCTAGGGGAACCATTGTGTATGAGAATTACCTTGCAGGGTGAACTCACTGGCACAACATTCATATATCTGTACATTTCCACAGAGGAGTATTGTACTCCATCAGGTATGTAACCATTTTTCCCCACATAACGCATATGTTTGAATATACTTAGGGGGAATGGGTATTACATCATTAATCCTTTCTTAGAACTGTACTGATGCCATGTCATTGATCTCCAGATGTATTACACCTACACAGGAACTAGAGTACAGTAAGGGTAGAATGCTTTGTGGTAATTAGGTACACTGGTCTCCTGGTGAATCTCCATGATAGCTGTTGCAATAGTACACTGCTATTTGTTTGGCATGGATACTGATATATATTTTAAGGGGGTGTTCAAACTATAATGGACTCCTGTGTTGGGTGTGTGATCACACATCAGTATCCATCATGGCACAAACATGAACAGCTTACTAATGCAACTATCCTACTTGCATCCACACCCTTTATATGGTTGCACACTGTTGAATTTGACATATGTCATCAAGCAGTGAATATTGCTTGCAGTCTTCTATTGATGCATCTCTACATACTAAAGTTCCATGTATGTGATCCTGACATGTGTCTCCATTTGCTTGTCTTTCAAGTAATATGTATCTCTGATGCCAGGGGCCTTTTACAGATGCTAAAAATGTCATAATCCTGGAGGCATTGCAGCAAAACCATCAACTTCCGTTGTCCAGAGAGAGGCCAAACAGGGAACAGCAGGCAACAATGTGGGTTGACCTGGTCCATGATGTCAACGTTATCAGTCACCAGAGCAGGACATATGAGTAGGTGCATCACCATGCCACCAAAATGATCACTGCCACACGCAAAAGAGCAGTGGATGGTGCCAGGGATTGTGGTGTCACTGGTGGAGGGCCTGCAGCAGAACAACCACTGTCAGCCACAGAGGAATTCCTGGCGAACCTAGGAACACAGTACAGCTTCCAGTCATCCATCACACAGCATGTTGTGGATGCAGGTGCTACTTTTTTTCATGCAAGAGGACCATCCAGGTATACTTAGTTGGACCAGCACTGGAATACTGTAGCATTCAGTGTGTCAGGGTGTACACAGGTTTATGTGGGTATCACGTGTGTTTTTTTGCAAGGGAGGAGGTTAGCATCACTTTGACTGTCATGCTCAGATTGTGACCAACATAGCAATTAACATAGTAGATACTGTAAATGTGGGATCTTTTGATGTATTACCCTGTTATACTGCAACATGCGGTGCTGTTTACATTACCTCTACCTAAAATTTCCACAGGTCCGTCAGGAAGCAGATAAGGCTGTGCTCCTACTCCTGGAAGCACAACACTTTTCTGTTAGAAATGTAGATTTAGTGCAATGTATTTGCTAAATTGTCATCCCAGGCCTTCTGGGTAGGTTGATGTACTGTCTGCATGATTGCCAACTGCACAGATATTTTCTGACTGTACACAGAGTAGAGTCATACCTATGCCTGTAGGTGTGAGCACACTGATAGATTTAACAGTATTGTCAAGACATTACAGACTGCCATATGGGTCAACTTTGCAGAGTTTTATCAAATGTAAACAGTGTACATCATTGTTGGTCATGAGATTCCTGTTTAAAGAACTTTTATTTACAATAACTACAGATGTTTGTTAAAATAGAATGTCCTCATGCCCTACTATATGGGGTTGGGGGTTAAATAAGTCTGTAATAGTGACAGCAGTGCATACAGCATAACATTTTGCAAAATAGTACTGCAGAGTGCAGTAGTTCAGGTTTTAATGTACTGCTTTTCCCTTTTTATCACAGGTGACCGGGGGGGTGGTCTCTGTCCCCTTCACAACCTGATGTCAATGTCTCTTCAGGTGCTGATGATGATGGTGGGCAACGTGAGGCATAGGTTGAGGTTGCAGAAGCTGAATCTGTCACAGAGGTTGACATCCCTCTTCTGCCCTCATTATCACTGTACACAGTCAGTATGCTTAGGTATACTCAGTCCCCTGAAGCCACAGATATTGAACAGCCGGAGGGTGGGGACATTGAACAGGAAAGTGTGGCTACTATGGCTGCAGTGAGTGTCAATAATGGCCATAGCCAAAAAGCTGGCAGGGTTCCACACAGGTGGATCATTAGGGGTGCTTCTAGCAGGCCTGATGTCCCTCCACTACTTGTAGCAGGTTTCTCCTCACGTGTCACTCGGCATATGTTTACGGCCATCATGGAGGCACATTCTGAACAGAACTCTAATGAATACTCAGGGTTATGGATGCAGCACAGTCTGACATCCATGACTACCTCCACTGTGTTGCTGATACCCTGGATCAGTTGATTGACACAGTGGAAAGATGGTGGTCTGAGACAGATAATAGACTATCTGTCTTGGGGCGCACATTGTCTGTGCTGGAACATCTGGTTGAAGTTGAGCTTCGGACCCATGGACGTTGGTCAGCATCTACATCAGCTGAGAGTCCACGTGGCTATGCACAATCAAGCTCCTGTAGTGGCAGTGCATCCAGCGCTCCAGAGGGGAGTGTACTGTCCACACCAAGACATGGCGGGCCATGAGTTTGTGGCCCTGGGCATTCCCATGGAGAACATGGTTCTAGCAGACAGCAGTCATCCTCAGGTACTAGCCCCACTTCTGAACTTGGGAATGGAGGTGCCTGGTGGTGCTAGTTTCCATGTTTGGGGGTGAAGACGGTGAACTGTCAGCTCTACCATACACGACTCACAGCTGTCCAGCATACAGACATATAAGTCTATCACAGAGCTTGACTGTTTTCACGCAAACACTCAAACACCATTGTCACAATCAGATGATCTACAGACACACATGCCACATTGCCATGATCTATCTTGCCTGCTTCTCTCTCTGACTCAGACACGCACACTTGCCAGCCTATTAGGTTAGCCTAGAACTCCTGCACCCCCACAAAACACTGTGTAAGTGATGATACCTGTGCCACATCCCTGTCATCCTTGTCATCGATGTAGGGAAATGAAGCTATGCGCCTGATGCATAGGGCGACTATATAAATTACTATGTTTTTGCTTCAACCATTATTGGCTTTGACATGCCACTTGTACTGGTCGCTGACAGATATTGTATGCTGTCATCTGTAATAAGTAAACCGCATTATTTTGTGTACATTACATTGGATGATGTTGTAATGTCTGTATGCTTACAGCATGCAAGGTGTCTCATAAAACTGTTTATGTTTCAGTTTTAGGATTGTGTATGACACACTATGGGTACACTGATACAATAAAAGCCATAGATGTCAGAGCACAGGATGGAATGTCATCACAGAAGGAAAATGTCTTCAGAAAGGTAAAGCAGTATAAGTTAATAGCTCCATAGATTCATATGTGGGTAATAGGTCAATGAGAACAATGGCTTCTTTCAGTGTAGTCTTGCATCCCTAATCTCTGACAAGGTCTGATAACCTTGATAAGTGTAAGCAGGATTTTGTGAGCTGATCTTATCCTGACAGGTGGACCTCATTGTATGTTAAACTATGCTATGGATGAGGGGGAAATGAGTCACTCCATCTACCATGGTCTGCAAGGCATTTGACACTATTAGGCTGTGGCGTGGGGGGTGAACCATCTACAATGTCCATGTGTCCATTAGACACATGTATCCTAAACCAGTTATGATTGTCTTGTTCCACATCCCATTATGTAACTTGTACATGATGTGCGTTACAGTGGAAGTGTGCTTCACATGGATGGGGATCCTGTTACATATAGGGTGTAGTCTCTGGGTTACATACCTGTCTCTCCAGTATGTGCTATGTATACCACAGTCAAGGTGTAGGTGCGTAGAACAGGTAATTCTTGTGCTATTCCTTTGTTGGATATGCAGAAGGTACACATTGGGATCTGACACCTCCCTGTACGGCAGCCATACACCCCCCTCCAAAGCATGTAGGAGACAGAATACACAGTTATGGCCTTGACACAGTCTGCATAGGACATGTTATGTGCACTATGTACTGGTTTACTGTAGAACCTCTGTGGCTGTTATAGTTGTCGGATATGCCTGTGTTGTTACATACCAAATGTGTCATTGCACTGAATGATAGGTCTGAAGGGTGCCAAATACAGTGTAGCAATGACATTCAGGGATTTACATGCCATACCTTTCTCTATAGGTTGTGCAACATGGAATGAGTCCCCACATCTTACCACCTATGAAAGTCAAAGGCTAGATCACGGTCAGTGTCCATATGTCCCTGACAACTGGATCCATTGTTGGAGGTGTGCAGACATTTTGATATGTACCAGAGGTGGATGACTTTCCAAAGGATAGTATTGTGCATCTCTTGGCATTTATTAATTGTCAATAGCAACAACTAAATATGTGTGTGTGCCAGCCCATTCTGGATAACTGTTGGTTCTGTGTGGGATTCAGGGACAGCTCCTAATTTACAATAATCTGCAAATGTAGGCAATCTGAGGTCACTGATAGTGACCATGACTGCAGAGAAGGGAATGGCTAGAATGATAGTCCCAAGAATAATTTGTGAGGGAAGTCCACTGGTGACTGGCCAAATTGTACCAGTGGACTACCCAATGCTATTGTTCAGGATAATGATGGTCAGACACTTGGCTATCGACCGGCTGACATACTAGTTTGTAAATAATCTCTACAGTGTTTCAACAATGCCTGACAGCCTAATAGTGTCAAATGCCTTGCAGGCCATGGTAGATGGAGTGACTCATTTCCCCCTCATCCATAGCATAGTTTAACATACAATGAGGTCCACCTGTCAGGATAAGATCTGCCCTTGACCAAATCAAACTGGGTTTGGTTCAGTGTCTTTAGGTATACGACATTGTTTCTGGTTATTTCTATGATAATTCTTTTCATGGTTCTAAATATCACAGTGTTGGGACATCTGGAGACAGTGCTTGTCAGTGCATGCTACTTGTTCAGTGTGCAACACAATATTGCAGTTAATTCCATCATGGTTTCCAATAAAGTAGTCATCCAAGGTGTCTGCGTCTGTACAGAGCACAGGCAAACAATGGATGGGTAAGTAATACGTACACCCTGTGAAGGTGAGGAGGGAGGTTTTACACAGTTATTCTGCAGCTGGACACTACTCAGGCAGTGGGTACCAAAATGACACAATTATCTTATGAATAATGCTGAAAAGAGGGGAGTCCCCTGAATTGCTAGTGCCTGGAAACTACTACTGCTGGTCTCACCACAACCACTCTCTGCTGGGATACTATACTCCAATACTGTGTCTCTCACCAGAAGCAAAACGTTAGTACCAAGCTCAAGATGAGAAGCAGGCCACAGCCTGTTTGATCATCCACACAGTTGTCCCATGTCATGCAAGGCTCTGTCGGCTTGACATACCCTTCCAGGTAGATGCCTTGATTAGCAACCAGAGCAATCATTTGAGTTTGGTTGTATTATGCCATGTGTTCCAGAGTTGTTAGGGTGTCACTAGGGTACTGACCAGATGGTGTTTAGGAGCACAGATTGTCAAAATATAATGTTTAATGGCAAGTGACATAAATATCCATGGTTGCTTGAACAAGTACCACAGCAGCAGTGATCCATGTTAGGTGACAATTTCACAGCAGTCCATGCAGCCTGACCTTCAACAGTTTAATGGTGGACATTTGCATGACACAGATCTGAGGCCTAATGCACAAGAATGGCCACCTTTGACCACAGTGTGTCTACCTCCAGCATGTCCTAGGTAAGTCATACTATACATTTATGTTACTGGAGCAGATGTATGTGTTCCCACATCATGTCACACTGCATCCAGTTTGCTGTCTGGTTGTTTTACAGGTTGTGATGACCGTGCTCTGGCCCAGCAATCAAGGAGCCTCAATCCACACCACTAACACCAGGGAGGTCATCTCCTAGAAGAGGAAAGGATAACTAATATACACAGTAGAGTACAATTTCCCTTAAGTGCATACAGAGATCACAGTCAGTCTGGGGCTGGCTGCTCCCTTGCTCACCAGATTCCCAATAAGACTCCCCACTGGCACAGCTATAGGGTCCAGGTCTCAGCCTAACTGGGCAAGCTAAAACCTCCAGTACCCTCTCTGTCCAACCAGTGCTTTGTGTCCCTGCCTAGTAGCTGACATAACACACACACACTTTGAGATAAGTATTTATACAACTTCACAGACACTCCTGGGAAAGGCTGACACAGATTCTCCAGCTGTGCCCCTTCACCCAGACCATACAGTAGTAATCCCTGCCACCACCCAGCTAATAATATCAGCTACTAAAAGGCCCTTAAAAGGGTGTCCAATTATTACTGTGCAGTATTAATATCCAATGGTAATGTGACTATTCAGTTTAAAGCTTATTGGAAGGGCTTAGACAGTAAACTCTATAAATCTATAATGTACTCTAAAGCATAATTCATCGCTACACAAACCAGCCACAGGTAGAAGGTTTTAAAAATATTTAATAATAAATAATTAAAACACAAGACAAAACTACTACACCACAGATCACACAGAAACTTAAAATAATATTGTAGGAAAGATCTGATTACACAGAAAAATACTTAATCTAACTTTCTAATCTTTAGCTAATCTTAAGAGAAAACACAGTGCTACAAGTCTACTTACATACATAAAGAGCATAAGCAGTGCTGGGTTAGATATCCAAAATCAAAATGCTCTTTATCTCTCTCTGAGACAGTTTATAAAACATCACTAAAAAACATGTCTCTGGGTCCTCCCCAGATTACATCATGTTGACACTTAGGTTTTCCCAGTATTCATATTGCATCATCTTGACACCTGCTCTGAGTTCCCAGGCTAATAGAAACTGCATTATTTAGCAAGCTAACACCTGCACAGGAGAATACAACACTAAAAGATATTTCACATATACACTCTAGCAATTAGTCCTTAGTTAACACAATAGACAGAATGCCTTTAGCCAGCCTGACAGGAACCAACTTTAAAGATCAAAGAATGTCATAAAATCATTTCAATTTCAAAAGACACATTTGAAAGGGTTGACTTAGTTTTTCTTTACAGCAAGGGGGCAATGTTGTAACAATCTTGAAGTTCACATTTTACAGTATTTTTCTTTCATTTAAAAACACACACCTGTATTTTACATTTATTTATACAAATGATAGAATTATGTATTAAATTCTAATTGACTAGGCTGGCAGCCTTCACCTGTCTCTCCCCAATCATCACACAGGCATTACAGAGTTTCAAGGCCAAAGTTATGACAGCAAAGTTGAACAAATTCTCTGTGCATGCACTGACATCCACATCTTCCTGCAAGGAGTACCTACAGACAGTGTGTTTGATGCTGTCAACCCCAAGGGTGTAGCATTAGTCCAACTTTTCTGGAGTCGTACATTGTCACATTTGTAGGTATGGTATTACGATCACAAAATGGTAGAACGAGCAGTAAAGTGGAGAGTAAATTACAAAAGCAACAGCAACAAAAGAATATTCTCTCCACAATGTCAAGTCAAACACAGTTTATTAAAAATGACAAAGCGTTCGGATATACAAACAATCCTTCCTCAGTGTCTTACAAAAATCACGTTTCACGTGTCACATGTTTTTACTATAAATATTAGTTTAAGTTTTTAATTTTTGTAAGACACAGAGGAAGGATTGTTTGTATATCCGAACGCTTTGTCATTTTTAATAAACTGCGTTTGGCTTGACTTTGTGGAGAGAATATTCGTTTGTAGGTATGGTATTGCAACCATGCTTAGTAATAGGATTATGGTCAATGCAAGTGCCACATGCCTGGCAAAGCATCATAGACACTCAGCCATGTTATGGCACACTGTCAGGTGCTGTTTTACCTTAGAAGACCTATATATTGGTGATAACATGTTACATTTCAGCATCAGTTAAGCTACTGCCTGTTGTGACGTACACACATGCAGGACGCTATTACCAATGCCATTATAGATGACTGCTGATGAGATGTGGGAAGCATCCCCACTCCTCTACTCCTATGCCACAGAAACACAATGTGTGAGAGATGTGACTATATTACAAACCTTGATTCCATGGTGTCTCACACACCAGGCAAAACATATGACAATGATCAGTTTGCCAACATGCACACCTCACCTCCTACTCCACCCACACCCATATCACATACACCTGCGTGTGTGGAACTCATTACCACACACATATGCAAACAGCAGACATCTCAGGAACACAAATGCAAGCTCACTACACATAAGCATACCTCTGCAGAACACAGTACACATACTAGGTCATGCACCATTGTCTCACCGGTGAAACACCTGAGGCAATACACAAAATTAAACTTATTATTCATAGTTGATTACATCATGAGACACACTGATGTCCCTTTCACCAAGCTACATATGGAAAAGGTCACAGTGAGCTGTCTGTGAAGTCTCCGGATTCCCCATACCACACATGCACGCAACTCTGTCAACATCAGGTAAATTTATGATGATGTCATAGTTCCTGTCAGGTTGTATAGCTTGAGACATACCTCACTCGACTGTATGCAGAGACATGACTGAGCTTACAGTGTCTGGGTCTCCGGTGGGTATGATCATAGCCTTCAGCTACATTTGACCTTCACCTAGGATGATGGCTCAATACACACTGAAAATGATTGAAGGCAATAATTGGCTTAGCATGTGGTGTCATTGTAAGGGGATCCACTACATGTCAGCCTGGGATAACTTGCTCAAGACACCTCAATGCTTTGCCAGAGATGGTCTTCACCTGTCACCTCTGGAATTTTGTGTACTGGCCAAGGCTGTGGCCATCCCTATAGTGCATCTTATAGGTGGTGTCTCAAAGGAAAACTATCCAATGCGAAAACGCCATGTTCAAACAGTTATGCTGCTACACACTAGGAATGCCAACACTAAACATCACTCACTGGTAGGTGTCCCCATTTTTGTGCAGTCACAGACACCTGGTTCAAGGCTGTGGACAGCACCACAGCCATACCAGGCTACGTGTCCATCCACTTGCTCAGACCTCAAACTGACAGTGTGCAAGGTAATGTAGGTGGTGTATACATACTCACTAGAGGTAGATACACATCCAGATTGGTTAAACAGTGTGTGATTTCCTGGAGACACTGCAGGTGTTATTCACTGCTGGAAGGGCACCTAATCAAGCCACTGCCAGCTAGAAGAGCAACTCCATCAATTAGGATACCCATTGGGCTTATTTGAATCTACTTGTGCCTATCACGCTACATCACAGCATCATGGTTTGGGGTGACTAACTACCCATCATGTGTGTTGATTACTTATGCTCAGACACACTTGCCCAAAGGTCAGTCCACATCCTTAACTACAATGCCCTGAACCAGTGTCGTGACATCCCCACAATGAGAGGCAACGGACTGCATCAGGTGCTTACCAGTATGGGTGACCACTGTAGCACCTCCACTGTGAGGTCCTCCCTTGTGAGATCTGACCACAAATTGGTGTCATTAAACATAAGCATCACACCTGAACACCCCCATTCCAACAATTACAGCAATACACTTCAACCAAGCTAATTATAACCCCCTATGGGATAGTATAAGTAGCTTGACTTTATCTCCCCCCTCAGATGCAACAGGCAACTATGGCAAACTCTACAACAATGATTTATGCAATCACCTGTCCAACTGCATAGAGTCAGCTGTACCTGACAAGAGGAAAATAAGCTCCCCATGGTACAGCAAACCTGCCTGGTGGACAAGTGTCATTATCAGGTTGGACAATAAGAGGTGGACATTGTCATGTGACAGTTGGAGTGAGGGAGCCCCCCCAAAATGGAAGCACACCTGCCTCAGCTAACACAAGCAAATGGTATTGTTGTAACATCCTGTAAAAGACAGTATGTGACAAAATTAGCCTCCTCCACAAAGGGCGACCACAAAGCATAGTGTAGTTACATGTGTAACCTAAGAGGAAACACCCAGATTGTTGGTGAACTTGTACTTAATGGTACCACATATAATGAGCCTGTAGACATAGCTAACCTGTCTGACAGGTTCTGTGACAACTTCAGTCCCCTGTCCCCACTACACATACTACATGACATCCCTACAACCTGTGCCATACCCTTTATATCCACAGGGTAGGTCATAAATGGCCTCTCTAAGGAGGAAACACAGTATCTGTTGGATCTGCTAACATCCCAGGCTGTGTCCTACATGGGATCTAACATGGAGTACTAAAAGCATTGTGACCTCCTTGCAATCATAATGTGTTCAACGGCTGCATCCCAGCTGACTGGAAAACTGCAACTATTATCCCCTTGCAGAGAGGTGGTGCATCCACCGACCATAGCAACTATAGACCTATTAGCCTGAGTAGACATATTTGTAAGCCCATGGGGCAAATCATCATGGACCTGATCAGGAAAGATATATGTCATCTACACACAGTTGACCATACACAGTTTTGAATTTCTGAAAGAAGATCATGCCTGTTAAACCTGCTGGATATGTATGAGGTGGTCACCAACGACCTGGATGAGGGGACATCTGTGCATACAACCCCCTGGACTTAAACAAGTAGGATGACACTATCCCCCACTCAGGCATCATTGACAAAAACACCAAAGTAGGCATCAACAGTAATATCATTAGAGGGCATCACTAAGTGGCTTACTGATATAATTCATAGGCAAAATAGGGTAATCCACCTCCCGTAGCTAACGTGTTACCAGTGTTGTTCCATAGGGTTCAGTCCTGGGTCCTTTACTGCTTTGGATCCATTTAATCAAAGTACAAGCACAAAGTGAATGTCTGTGGCTGACAAGGTTGGCTGATGTCTGCAAACTGTGAGTGGATATAGCATTTACTAGTTATGTCAATATTCTGCAAGAGTGTCTTCATGACCAACTGTTTATTGACATACTCATGGCTGTAAACTCAATGCAAATGTGTATGTAGTATCCTTCCCATCACTAACACCAATGTTCCTGGTAAGTAGCACATCAGTAGCAACACCTGATGTACATACTCAGGGGTGACAGACCTGGGCACACAGGTTTACACCTACTTTACCTTAGAGCACCATGTCTCCTAAGTGGTAAGTTGGAAATTATATCTTGCTCATGTCACAACTGAGGGCACTGTCACCTGAAAATGACATATTTACAATCTCCATGTACTCTTCCCTCAGCAGGCCAATATTTGTGTACAATGGTCATTTTGGCATGCACCTTTCCAAGCACTAGTGGTAATTGCACACAACACAAAGGTTCCTCACAAGGGAACATCAAGTCTTCAGGATCTGTCCTGTGGGGAACATCTGAAATAACTGTCATTGTAGCCTGTATGAATTAGACTACTCAAGGGTGATATCTGCCTTGCATATTGGGTAATGTCTGATCTTGCTTTATTGGAAATGCTGCATATATGTAGGTGTAATGATACATGGATTACTCGCAATAAGGATATTTCTCTTTTATGTGACATTACTAACACATGCTGGTGGGAGAGATATGTCTACCAGACTTTAACAAACCTTTGAATCAGACTCCCACCTAATGACAAACAGAGCACGTCATTAGCCCTCTTCAGATACAATTTGTATGATTGGCTGTGTGACTGTCATTTCATCACAGGGCTTCTGCATGTGTCCCTCGTAGACAGGGGCAATATGAGCTGATAGTGAAAATAAAGGTAAGAACTTGCCTAGGATTGTAAGAACCCTAGAGTAATTAGGCTAGTAAAGTCCAATAATCTTGTGATCCCATACATTGCTATAAAATGCTCTAGTATCCAAACACGCAAGCCTGGCTACAGTGAGAATAGCACCACTACCAACTTATGTTTACAGAATACTGCATAGCATGCATACACTGTAAGTTGGCTGCAATGAGATTAGAACCTCTACATATCTAATAGTACACACTACAGATCACAGTACCTAACACACATGCCACAGCTCAAATCTGCTAAGAATATCTCTTTATGTAATCTTATGCTAGATGACATCAGCAGGCCTTGTTGTGGTCAGGAATTTGGAGGCCCACATCACCTGCTACACCCAAAATACTGCAAAACTCTACCTCTTTCTAAGTCAGTGTGGTGATCATATTTATTTTGTATGGTGATGCAGCATGCACACACACACACACACACACACACACACACACACACACACACACACACACACACACGCAGTGGCCTGGAGTGAGATTAGAACCCCTACCTATCTAGTCTTACACACTACAGATCACAGTACTTATCGCATTCACCACAGATGAAGTCTAACATTAGAATGGCAGTTGGTAGTCTTAAGGTATATGACATCAGCAGGCCTTGTGAAAGACAGGGGTTTGGAGGCTGGCATCAACTGCAAGGGCCAAAAGTGTAGAACCATTGCAGTTTGGTAACCAATGTGGAATTCTCATCTGTTTGCCAGGGAGATGCGCACAAACACACCACATAGCTTGGAGTGAGATTAGAACCCCTACCTAACTAGTCATACACACTACAGTTGACTGTGCCAACCACATGTGCCATACATGAATTCTCTTGTATACATGACTGCAGGTGAACTACTAGAGGAATACATAAATTAGGATTGTGTTGAACAGTGTGTGTGGCCTGCAGAGTGACAGTACTTCTTACTGTTATCTGCATGTTGTGGCCTGCAGTCAGAAAACTGTTTGTTACCCTAGCTATGTGTCTACAGTAGCCATTTAGGCCATACGTGGCTGTTTGCCTTTGGATGGGCAAGCTCAATGTTCCCTGTTAATGCATGTGTAGACAACATTATACATTACACCACCTGCTCACCTGTTTGTGTACATGTGGTAACATCCAGCAGACACAGAGGGCTGTAAATATATGCATTACCTAGTGTTGAGCCCTTATGTTTGGTCCTTAGAGCAACATTATATATGTGTCATAGTGCAGCTTTACTCACCATTATCTAGGTATGTGGGACAATACAGACATACACAGATATATAAATATATATTTATGTATATAACAGGGATGCATATATAAATGGAGGTGTGTGTGAGTGTACGAGATTATATATATATATATATATATATATATATATATATATATATATATATATATATATATGTTATACAGATATATGGGGAGAGACAGAGATGTATGCGTTTATATATATATATATATATATATATATATATATATATATATATAATGTGTGTTTGCATACATATATAGTTATATAGAGATATATATATATATATATATGTATAGGGGGAGAGAACTAGTGACAGACAGACATGTATACATATATGTATGTACAGTCATTTTGAGCAAGGAGCAACAGAATTCCACTCTCCTTAATTAAGTGTATGAGCATGCCCAGTGGGATTTTCACTAGTTATACATTGATTCCAGTCCAGGACTTTGTGTGTTACACGAAATAACATCTGTCCCTGATTCTGCACTGCTGCACTTCACTCAAATTGGCTATAATTTTCTGAAGTTGTCTGACTTAATTAATATATGACAGAGGTTAATAATATTACACCACACACATAATGACAGCCTGCAAAACAAAATGGCATAACTCCACACATCCAAAAGAAGTGGATAGTTCTAGATTAGAACCATGAATGCCTTCACACAAGCTAATTGCCCTAGTCCATTGAGCCACACAATCAGCTGTACAGACAGGGATCATTCATCACACAAGCATCTGCATAAATATGTGCATTGTTATTCCTGCGTTAAGTAAGACGTACAGTGTATAACCAGTTTCTATGTTACTGTCCTGAGACTCCTTGAAATGCTGATATACCATTGATGAGTTACTGTTACATCAGTTTCAATGGAATACTGCTGTGTTGGGGTTGGGGGAACAACACCACATGTTGTGCTGGGATGTCTGACTATCATATAACCCCACTGTTGAACATCTCCTTTGACTGATGTTCCAGTAATCTGTTGCAGTAGGACTGCATGAATATTCCATGCATAAGGCCTAGTAAATAGTAATGGAAACATGACAGTGGATGTGGATGTTATTTCTGTCCTTGCATAATGTATGAGATCCATACATACAATGCCATTACATCATTATCCTTATGAGTACTGTGTAATTTACAGACTTACCTTACAAATGCAACAGGTGACACAATTGAAGTTCAGGGCTGACTCTGTCAGATGTGAGCAGTACACAGCCAATACATAGATAGGTACAGGATGTGTGGGTTGCCTGGCATCTATTTTAATTTCTGTATGTGAGTAGGAGTAAGGTGCAAGTCTCTGGGTCCCTATGTTGTCAGTAAATATGCTATGCGTTGTCTCTTAGTCAAAGCCAGGGCATACTCAGCATGCTTACGTCTGCCTATAGGGACATCAGCAGGGGGTTCCTCCTCCCAGTTCTCTTATGTGTGTGGCTGTGGTAACCTAGGCACTGATGGGGCTCTGTGCATCCCTTCCCTTTGCTGATCCTGCTGCAGCTGTTTCTGCAGAATCATATTGTTTAACATAGCACATACTGTGAATATATGTGCACATATGGCTGGAGAATACTGCAGGGCTCCACCAGATATATCTAGGCACTGGAACTGGAACATCAGAAGCCCAAACACATGCTCTATGATGTTCCTAGTTTGTGCATGTGCCTCATTATGGCAATCTTCTGCGGGTGTGTGTGCATTTCTGATGGGTGTCATCATCCATGATTCCAGGGCGTAGCCAGCATCTCCCAGTAAATGGCTGTGTGGGATGTCCCCCCTTGCAAACATCTGGTACAGCTGTGATGTGCGCCAGATATGAGAGTCGAGATAACTGCCAGGGCTGCCAGTACACACATTCAAGATAATCCCCTGGGCATTGCACATGATCTGGGAGTTGATGGAGTGGTACCCCTTGTGGTTGACATAGGTTCTACCCTGCTCACCAGGTGGTGCCTTGATGTGTACATGAATGCAATCTATGGCACCCAGTGCTTCAGGGTAGTGTGCTACTTGGTATAATTGTTGCATATTGTTGACCCTTACCTCAGGGGAGAGGGGAAAAGATATGTGCTCACTGGCATGTGGTGGCATAGATAGCATCCAGGAACTGGTGGAGTATCCTAGATGCAGATTCTTGTGACACCCCATCATGTCCCCAGTTGATCTTTGAAAAGTACCTGTAGCTAGTATCCTAAGAGCTACACATACCTTTGTTTCCACTGGGATGGGTTCCCTTCTGTTGGCTCTGAATTGAGGGCAGAAGAACTCAGTGAATTATTGTAATATGTCCCTCCCCACCCTGTAGCACTCCACAATCTCCAGCTCATGTAGCTCCTGGAAGGTTGCCCTGGGTCTGAACACTCTTCTCCTTCTCATCCTAGGCCTATTGTCAGCAGCACCAGCAGCACTGACTTCAGAATCTAACATATAGTAATTTAGGAGACCTTCAGCATCCCCAAGTATTATCCCAGTTAAAATTCCCAAGTCTGTACTCCAATGGGCCAGAGTACTGGGAGAAAATCAGAATGTAGGGTGTTTGCATACTTTATGCAGGTCTGCTATGGGTTCACCATGTGTGTTGGGCTAATTATTATAGATTTCACCTGCCTAGATTGTAATTAACATAATTTAAAGGCCCTATATTGCGCGATGTGGCACTATGTGCAGTGCCGCTTAGCATAGCTTATACTTTAGTAAATATTCATTGAATATATCTGCTTTCCATTCATTGCTGGGCATGTCATCACTGTCACATGGGTAATGTGCCTCAGAAAAATATACAGCTATGTGGCACACTGCCCATCATAGCTTATACAAAAGTCAAACTCAATAATTGAATGTATCCATTTTTAATTACTTGTTGCCTGCGTTATCACTGTGACTTGGGTGGTCTTTTTTGCACAAACACTCTCAGCTATGTGGAGTGCAAACATGCACACGAGGAATTAAAACATTCCTAAAGCTAATGGGACACATCTCCCTGCTGGCATCCATATCCAGTAGAAATATCAACATTGTGTAGGAGCCTACACAAAGGGGATCCGCGGATATGGTTGCTCCTTTTCCAATTCAACAAATTCACTTAATTTGCATACATATCCGTGCTGACAGCCTGGTAACTACACAGTTCATAGCTGTGTCAGCTAGGCAGCAGCACAAATGCACCATTGTGTGGACCCGACGCAACATCCTATAATATATTTCTGACAAATATTAGAAAATGCTTTTTATTCCTATTTTTTTTTTTTATTTTTCGATTAAAAGTGTTTGCTCACTGTGGCTCATAATGCAAACATGCCAAAATCATTACAAAAAAAAATATATTTTTTTTTACATATTCCCTTGCATTTTCAGACATCCATAATGCATTTTTAGCACATCAATGGATGTGAGCTAACCATTTCAGGGGAGTTATATCCATATATGTGGTCATTAACATCCCCTTCTTTCTGTGTACAGTCCTGTATGTAGAAAATTTCCACGTACACTATGGACACAGGGATGGGGTCTACACGGATGCTCATCTGCTTGTTAGATTGCTCCACCTGAGTCATTTGCATAAGATTTGCCTGCTTTTGAGGTAATTTGCATTACATGGAACTTTCCTTGTTTGTGAGTGCTTGCGTGCTGCTAAGAGGTGCATACTGAGTCTAAAACAATTTGCACTCATGTACACATGCGTACGCCCAAAAAAATTGTGTAGGCTTTAATTAATTCACCCTATTGTGTATGATCAACAGATTGCAGTTAGGCTAACTACATCTGCACCTATTCAACAAAAAGCAGTTCAAGCTCCAGCTTTGGTACAAGAGATGGCTTCCAGTAATTTAGAGAAAAATGTGCCCAGAGTTAGTTAAAATAAATGAAATGCTGAAGGCGTATATCAAATTTAATAATGAAAGGCTGGAAAAATGGAAGAAGCTCTAAACAGGCATTCAGAGGAAATGATAAAACTGTAAAAAGCAAAGGTTGAAATGAAGAAAAGGCTGCATGAGTATGAGACTGTTTGGTTCTGCTGTACAAGAAAAACTGGTATGAATGGACTATTCATTTTATGAAAGCATAAATAAGTAACTGGACTGGTATTCCACAGTAGGATTTGTAACTGAAATGTGTGTATGCTCCAAACCTGGCCATGAGAAAAGAGCCAAGACCTGTAATAGTAAAGATGAATTCATACTAGCAGTAAGAACTGATCCTAACAAAACTGTAGCAAAAGAGAAAACTAGTAAAAACTGGATCCATAGAGTGTTTGTGGAAAAATGATTATTCACTTTTCACCAGGCAGAAGAGAAGCAAATTTATTCCAGAAATCAGGGAATGTTGAGAGACGGTGTGAGATTCAAGCTGCTGTATCCGGCTGCCTTCAGAATATTTTTTTTCCTGGAGGATCAAAGTCATTTTTTGATGCCGAATAGGGTAAAGGGAAATACAAATGTTTGTCCAGCAAGGGGTGAGCCATCAAACAAAAGGTGAATCTGCTTCTCATTTTTCTGATGGTAAATTTCATAAAGACAGCCTTTGTCAGTGAAACTTTTTCCAATGTTCCAAAAGAAAAATGCTTGAGAGAGAGAAAAAAGCACAAGAGTTGACTAAAAGAGTTGGGAGTACTTTGGACTTGAACCAGGGCCCAGGGTTTCGAGATAGAGATGAACAGAAAGAAGAACAGCAACATTGAAATTAGTGAATAAATATGAGACTATAAAGCATCAATCATATTTATGAATTATGGCTTTACCAGAAAAAGCAGATAAGGAAGGTTAGGTTTTTGTTGACTTTGTTAAACTTGTGAGACTAACGTATGACTCACTTCATGTCATTAATATTTGGCCACTAAAAGGAAAAACAGGAGGGAGAAGGAGGGAAACGGTAACTGTAAGTAAAACAATTTGTGTTCTTAACAGTATTTATATAACATTTTATATCATATAATACAGTATTTTTATTGATTGTTGTATGCGATAAAGATACTAAAGTAAACAGGTGATTTTTTTCTACTCTCGTTTTTAGCTTTTTACAAATGTAGACATTACAATGTAAAAACAGAAAAAAGGCTGAACAAAGCACATTTAAGTCAATAGGTTTTAATCTTGGTCTGCTGGGTTGGGAGATGGAGAGTAAAAATGCACCTATTATAATATATGTAGAAAGTATATTATTTGTCTTTTTGGCTTTTCCCAGTTAGGGGTCGCCACAGCGGAACTTCAGTCCGCTAATGATTGGCAGTAGATTTTTTTATGGTGCCGAGTTGCTAGCCCGACGCCCAACCTCCAGCGAAGGCACGCCCATTCACACATGTCTTTTGAAGGTCACTTGACCACGGGGAGGACATGCAGACTCCACACAGAAGGCACTCCAGCCGAGAATCGAACAGGAGAACCTCTTGCTGTGAGGCAACAATACTACCGCTGTAATGCTCTATATTCCTAATATATGTAGAAAGTATAATTGTGTAAAATCTTACCATAATGATAGAAGTCCTTCTCTTCACTATTGCAGTATTCTTAACATAAGGGATTCCCAGCCTTCGGTGGCCCAACATCCAGCCAATATACCAAAGCCTTTTACTATCTAAGGTATGCCATACATCGCACATATGCTACTAGCATATGTAGGGCATAAATGTGACATCTGGATGTACCATCCTCAGAACTGAATACCCTAGTAGGAATGCCATTCCAAGGAAAATAAATGAAAAGAGGTTAACAGTATATCCAGAAGAGGAAAAGGTCCAGGGGGTAGGAGGGAGGGATTGAATACTGCAACAGTGAACAGAAGGACATCTATGGTTATGGTAAGATTTTACACAACTGTACTATGTCCTTCTATTCTACTGTTGCAGTATTCTTAACATAAATGAGAGTGCCAAAGGTCAGGAAGAATGTTGGGAGGAGGAAGGACCTGTAGAGCTCTCTATAAAACCATGAAGAATGATCCTAGCAAAACCAGCTCTAGCTCTAGAAATTCCATCCAACTTGTAGTGTTTGGTGAAAGTATGCACTGATATCCAGGTAGCTGCCTCAAGAATGGAGTTAGTGTCCAACCCTTTGAAAAAAGGCACCAGAAGATGCCACAACCCTAGTAGAATGATCCTTAACAGAGAAAGGAAGAGTCTTACCATGAAAAACATAACAAAAAGAAATCACTTTAGAAATCCAAGAAGAAATTGTCTGCTTGGAAACAGCCATCCCCAATGACCTGGGATGAAAAGAAACAAAAAGCTGATCAGATTTCTTGATGGCTTTAGTCTTATCCAAATATAGTCGGAGTTGTCTATGCACATCCAAGGTGTGTAGCACCTTCTCGCTAGGAGGTTGTGGAGAAGGCAAAAAGTAGGTAAATTAATAGATTGGTTAGCTGACAACTCATTCACCAACTTGGTCATAAAAAAAGGATTAGTACGCAGGGGCATCCTGTCCTTATGAAAGACCAGAAAAGGAGGACAAGCTATAAGGACTTGAAGCTCAGACACCCATCTGGATGAAGAGCTAACAACAAAATAGTCTTCCAAGAGCAGTGCTGCAAGGAAGCTGAAGCAGCAGGCTCAAAAGGAACCACAGTCAGTTTCTCCAAAACAAAATTAAGATGCCAGAGAGGAGGGACTGGGATCCTGGGAGGTCTGATGTGAAGGACACCTTAAAGAAATTGTTTTGCTTCAAATCTAGAAGCTAAAGGAAGAGATAAAGGCAGACAAGCAGGAGCAGCTGAGTGTGATTTGACAGAGGAATAAGCCAACCCAGCACTGAGCAATTCACACAAATAAGAAAGAACCACAGAAATATTCACAGAATGTGGATCATGGTTATGTGAAAGGCACCAGATAGAAAACCTCTTCCATTTGGTTAGGTAGGATTTCCTAGTATTGAGTTTCCTGGCCTCCTGCAGAACCCTAAGCACATCCTCAGAAAAAAGGTGCCTGTAAGGAATCAAAATCCTATCACTCACAGAATCAGTTGAAGAGTGGACAGGTGGCGATGGATCAGAGATCCCTTGTCTTGCCTTAGTAGGTCCTCCCTGTGAAGTAACTTATGATGATTGCTCTTGGCTAAATGTAGAGGAAGAGGGAACCAATG